>NC_091294.1:77537124-77697124 GCF_038502225.1 Cherax quadricarinatus
TGCCATCACATATGATTACTCCTTATAATAATAACATAATAATAATAATAATAATAATGATAATAGTTTATTTCTACAAGTACATGGAACAACTTATACAGACTACAGCTGACATCAATAACATACTAAATAGAAAGTCCCTGGTTATACAGACCGTTTCTTCCAACTCGGGTCAAGTCTGTCCCCAGGATGCCACCCACACCTGTCACCTAACAACCAGGTACCTACTTACTGCTAGGTGAAACAGGGCTCCAATTCCTTGGATCAAAACCTCAGCTTATAACAATTATACAAATTCAACAAAAATCCAATATAATAACCATGATTTACTTACCAGGAGGCTTCCAGGTCAGTAGTAATTACCAGGAGGCTTCCAGGTCAGTAGTAATTACCAGGAGGAGGCTTCCAGGTCAGCAGTAATTACCAGGAGGCTTCCAGGTCAGTAGTAATTACCAGGAGGCTTCCAGGTCAGTAGTAATTACCAGGAGGAGGCTTCCAGGTCAGCAGTAATTACCAGGAGGCTTCCAGGTCAGTAGTAATTACCAGGAGGAGGCTTCCAGGTCAGGAGTAATTACTAGGAGGAGGCTTCCAGGTCAGTAGTAATTAACAGGAGGCTTCCAGGTCAGTAGTAATTACCAGGAGGAGGCTTCCAGGTCAATAGTAATTACTAGGAGGAGGCTTCCAGGTCAGTAGTAATTACCAGGAGGAGGCTTCCAGGTCAGTAGTAATTACCAGGAGGAGGCTTCCAGGGCAAAGTAATTACCAGGAGGCTTCCAGGTCAGTAGTAATTACCAGGAGGCTTCCAGGTCAGTAGTAATTACCAAAAGGAGGCTTCCAGGGCAGAAGTAATTACCAGGAGGAGGCTTTCGAGTCAGTAGTAATTACCAGGAGGCTTCCAGGTCAGTAGTAATTACCAGGAGGAGGCTTCCAGGGCAAAGTAATTAGCAGGAGGAGGCTTCCAGGTCAGTAGTAATTACCAGGAGGAGGCTTCCAGGTCAGTAGTAATTACCAAGAGGCTTCCAGGTCAGTAGTAATTACCAGGAGGAGGCTTCCAGGGCAGAAGTAATTACCAGGAGGAGGCTTTCGAGTCAGTAGTAATTACCAGGAGGCTTCCAGGTCAGTAGTAATCACCAAGAGGCTTCCAAGTCAAAAGTAATTATGACGAGACTTCCAGGTCAGTAATAATTACCCAGAGGCTTCCAGGGCAGTAATACCATCAACAGGAGTCTTCCAGTGGAATAACACCAGCAGGAGGCTTCCAGGGCACTAATGATTCAAGCAGGAGGCTTCCATGGCTCTAAAGCCACCAGCAGGAGGCTTCCAGGGGAGTAATAACACCAACAGGAGGCTTCCAGGGCACTAATGATTCAAGCAGGCTTCCATGGCTCTAAAACCACCAGCAGCAGGCTTCCAGGGCAGTAATAATACAAGGAGGCAGCTTCCACGGGAGTAATAACACCAGCAGGAGGTTTCCAGGGCAGTAATAACACCAGCAGGAGGGTTCCAGGGTACTAATTATACCAGGAGGATTCCAGGGCAGTAATAACACCAGAAGGAGGCTTCCAGGGCAGTAATAACACCAGCAGGCTTCAAATGCAGGATAACACCAGCAGGAGGCTTCTGGGGCATTAATAACACCAGCAGGAGGCTTCCATAGTAATAACACCAGCAGGAGGCTCCCAGGGCATTATTAACACCAGCAGGAGGTTTCCAGAGTATAACACCAGCAGGAGGCTTCCAGGGCATTAATAGCACCAGCAAGAGGCTTCCAGGGCAGTAATAGCACCAGCAGAGGCTTCCAGAGAACAAGTAACACCAGCAGGAGGCTTCCAGGGCAGTAATAACACCGGCAGGAGGCTTCCAGAGAACAAGTAACACCAGCAGGAGGCTTCCAGGTCAGTAATAACACCAGCAGGAGGCTTCTAGGTCAGTAATAACACCGGCAGGAGGCTTCCAGGTCAGTATTAACACCAGCAGGAGGCTTCCAGGGCAGTAATAACATCAGCAGGAGGCTTCCAGGGCAGTAATAACATCAGCAGGAGGCTTCCAGGTCAGTAATAACACCAGCAGGAGGCTTCTAGGTCAGTAATAACACCGGCAGGAGGCTTCCAGGTCAGTAATAACACCGGCAGGAGGCTTCCAGGGCAGTAATAACACCGGCAGGAGGCTTCCAGGGCAGTAATAACACCGGCAGGAGGCTTCCAGGGCAGTAATAACACCGGCAGGAGGCTTCCAGGGCAGTAATAACACCAGCAGGAGGCTTCTAGGTCAGTAATAACACCGGCAGGAGGCTTCCAGGGCAGTAATAACACCAGCAGGAGGCTTCCAGGTCAGTAATAACACCGGCAGGAGGCTTCCAGGGCAGTAATAACACCGGCAGGAGGCTTCCAGGGCAGTAATAACACCGGCAGGAGGCTTCCAGGGCAGTAATAACACCGGCAGGAGGCTTCCAGGGCAGTAATAACACCAGCAGGGGGCTTCTAGGTCAGTAATAACACCGGCAGGAGGCTTCCAGGGCAGTAATAACACCAGCAGGAGGCTTCCAGGGCAGTAATAACACCGGCAGGAGGCTTCTAGGTCAGTAATAACACCGGCAGGAGGCTTCCAGGGCAGTAATAACACCAGCAGGAGGCTTCCAGGGCAGTAATAACACCAGCAGGAGGCTTCCACTTCAAATTATTCCACCAAAAAATCACCTCACCGCCATGTTTCTGGGTAATTATCGCACTCAGGCGATTGACGGGTCATAAGGAGGTAATTATGCGTCTCTGGTGGTAATTAGGAGCCTCAAGAGGTAATACTAGCCGGGAAATAAGGTAAATAATGGAGGGAGACGATCAACACTCCTGTCACTTGGCTTTTGTTTACATCCTGTTCCAATAATGTCTTCTCACCACAATAACATTTATTTTTAATATGAAACCTTAAATAAAATTAAGAAATCAGCCTCATATAATTTTTTTCATGCTAATTTATTTTATTTTATGTTAAATGTGATTAAGTCTTGATCATTTTTTTTAATCTTTTTTTTTGAAGGGTTTAAATATACTTTGCCGTCTAAATGGGATACCCCAAGCTCTGTGATTGGCTGAGACATCCAGCACAGTTACTAGCCTATTATTATTATTTTACATTAAATAGCAGCTTATTTGACATTGATTACTACCTAATATTTATTTTTTAATTTATGATTCATTTATTGTAATAACTTTGATTTAAAAAATGAATATATTTACGTAAATTGAAATATAAAGATATAATGAACGCCATTATTAATTACTTAATAATAGATTAATAAATAATTTATTATTATTATTTATTTTATATAATAAATTTAACTCAAAAAAGTAAATTAATTCCTCAAAATAAAAATAATAGTATTTAAAATCTCAAAAATATCTCTTGGCAACTCGAAGGTGATTGAAGCTCGGTGATTGGTTAGTTCACGTAGATACCGGCTGACTAAGCCGCTTGCTGGTTGGTCAAAATTCGCGGGAAAGACAAAACTGACCAATCAGGAGGCTGGATTGCCTTCCTATGCTTTCTCTATGGGAGAACGCCGACGACCGCCCCTGCTGCCTCAACTCTAACGCTACCCTTCCATTTGTGACGTATTTTCACCCTTATTTACCCTTGTTGTGGGTTATTAATGGTGGGGAATTGTTCCGGTAGGCCTAGGGGAGGCTCCTAGGCCTATAATCGGGTTCTAAAGGGATTAAATAGGTTGATAAATGGATAAAAGTTAAGGGCGTCGTGGTGGTAAGGGAGGTCACGGCAGCCATGTAAACTTGTTCCTGTGTTGTGTTGGAGTTATTTTTAATTGTGGAGGAGGTGGTGATGGAGGAGTGTATGGAGGAGGTGCCTGGAGGCAGGGTAGGCCTCCTGGAGGGTAGGCCTACCCTCTGGTAGGCTCAGACACCTGAATGTTACAAAGTCTTTATAGGCCGTTCATCAGGGACACCGTGTTCGGATTCACGCCACCGACCTTGACTTCTCTTAACTAACGCAAGTTCAACGTCGCTCCGTTCGTTCTAGTGGGGATCACACCAATGAATTTACGCAATTCGTTATGTTCTCGCAGGTGGAAAGTCCAAAATAGCGAGTGGATGCACTTATTAACCAAAATTGATGCACCCATGCGAAGCCTCTGCTCAGGGATCCGAACGAGTCCCCCCATTTTCAGATATCTGTGGTCGTGTCAGAATAAATTGGACAATAAACCTTATTTTAGGGCCTTGCTCCTCTCCCTTGGATCAAACACCTCTCTTACCACCTCCCTAGAGCCCCCTGAACCCCGGGAGCCCACACTCCTGCGGGTTTAGCGCTCCCACGCCTAGGGAAATTAAAATAGATTATTTTTTTTATTTTGGGGGGAGGAGGGTTAGGTTCCCGATCCAAGGAACTGGATCAAACCTGAGAACCTTGAATAATATTAATCTGCTAGTAATTAGTAATAATCTTCAAGTAATAGCAATCTACTAGTAATCTAGTAATTTAAGACCATAAGAGAGGAACAATTTAATGGTAATTAGTAATAATCTAGTAATGGTAATTAGTAATAATCTAGTAATGGTAATTAGTAATAATCTAGTAATGGTAATTAGTAATAATCTAGTAATGGTAATTAGTAATAATCTAGTAATGGTAATTAGTAATAATCTAGTAATGGTAATTAGTAATAATCTAGTAATGGTAATTAGTAATAATCTAGTAATGGTAATTAGTAATAATCTAGTAATGGTAATTAGTAATAATCTAGTAATGGTAATTAGTAATAATCTAGTAATGGTAATTAGTAATAATCTAGTAATGGTAATTAGTAATAATCTAGTAATGGTAATTAGTAATAATCTAGTAATGGTAATTAGTAATAATCTAGTAATGGTAATTAGTAATCTAGTAATGGTAATTAGTACTAATCTAGTAATGGTAATTAGTACTAATCTAGTAATGGTAATTAGTACTAATCTAGTAATGGTAATTAGTACTAATCTAGTAATGGTAATTAGTAATAATCTGGTAATGGAAATTAGTAATAATCTGGTAATGGTAATTAGTAATAATCTGGTAATGGTAATTAGTAATAATCTAGTAATGGTAATTAGTAATAATCTAGTAATGGTAATTAGTAATAATCTAGTAATGGAAATTAGTAATAATCTGGTAATGGTAATTAGTAATAATCTCTTAGTAATTACAAGTAATAGTAATCTAGTAGTAATCATATAGTAATTAGTAATTGCTAGTAATGGTAATTAGTAAAAAATGCTATTAGTAGTAATCTGGTAATTAGTAATCTAGTAATAGTAATAATCTACTAGTAATAGGCTTTACTAGTAATTAGTAATCTGCTTGTAATAGTAATCCCATGGCAATTGGTAATAATCTGGTAATAGTAATAATCTACTAGTAATAGTAATGATCTACTAGTAATAGCAATAATTTACTAGTAATTGTAATCTAGTAATAGCAATAATCTACTAGTAATAGTAATCTACTAGTAATAGTAATCTACTAGTAATAGTAATCTACTAGTAATAGTAATGATCTAGTAATAGCAATAATTTACTAGTAATAGTAATCTAGTAATAGCAATAATCTACTAGTAATAGTAATAATCTACTAGTAATAGTAATGATCTATTAGTAATAGCAATAATTTACTAGTAATAGTAATCTAGTAATAGTAATGATCTACTAGTAATAGTAATAATCTACTACTAATAGTAATGATCTACTAGTAATAGCAATAACTTACTAGTAATAGTAATCTAGTAATAGCAATAATCTACTAGTAATAGTAATAATCTACTAGTAATAGTAATAATCTACTAGTAATAGCAATAATTTACTAGTAATAGTAATCTAGTAATAGCAATAATCTACTAGTAATAGTAATCTACTAGTAACAGTAATGATATACTAGTAATAGCAATTTACTAGTAATAGTAATCTAGTAATAGCAATAATCTACTAGTAATAGTAATCTAGTAATAGCAATAATCTACTAGTAATAGTAATCTACTAGTAATAGCAATAATTTACTAGTAATAGTAATCTAGTAATAGCAATAATCTACTAGTAATAGTAATCTACTAGTAATAGCAATAATTTACTAGTAATAGTAATCTAGTAATAGCAATAATCTACTAGTAATAGTAATCTAGTAATAGCAATAATCTACTAGTAATAGTAATCTACTAGTAATAGCAATAATTTACTAGTAATAGTAATCTAGTAATAGCAATAATCTACTAGTAATAGTAATCTAGTAATAGCAATAATCTACTAGTAATAGCAATCTAGTAACAGTAAAATAGTAAACTGGAAATAAGTCAGTGTGTCTAACTTGTTAGTGTTATCCCAGGTTGTCTACACACTTGTTGCTGTTTATGATCATCTATGTAACTATTTGTGTATACCTGAATAAACTTACTTACTAGTAATAGTAATCTACTAGTGATAGTAATCTTCAGGTTATAGTAACCTACTAGTAATAGTAATCTTCAAGTAATAAACTAGTAATAGTAATCTAGTAATAGTAATCTACTGGTATTAGTAATCTAGTAATGGTAATCTTCAAGTAATAGTAATCTACTAGTAATAGATGGCTTAGCGCTTCTTTTTTATAATAATAATAGTAATAGTAATCAAGTAATAATAAACTAGTAATAGTAATCAAGTAATAAACTAGTAATAGTAATCTGCTAGTAATAATCTACTAGTAATAGTAATCAAGTTATAGTAACCTAGTAATAGCAATCTACTAGTAAAAGAATTTTGGGCCCCTGATACATTGGTTGTCATTGGTGGGATGTTGCATTGGCTCCTCAGTCCTTATTTTGAAGGTTCTAGTTATCCATCCCTTGTTTTCAAGGTTTTACTTATCCATCCCTTGTTTTCAAGGTTCTACTTATTCATCCCTTGTTTTGAAGGTTCTAATTATCCATCCCTTGTTTTGAAGGTTCTAGTTATCCATCCCTTGTTTTCAAGGTTTTACTTATCCATCCCTTGTTTTCAAGGTTCTAGTTATCCATCCCTTGTTTTCAAGGTTCTAATTATCCATCCCTTGTTTTCAAGGTTCTAGTTATCCATCCCTTGTTTTCAAGGTTCTAGTTATCCATCCCCTGTTTTTCAAGGTTCTGGTTATCCATCCCTTTTGAATTTTCTAGTTATCCATCCCTTGTTTAGAAGGTTCTAGTTATCCATCCTTTATTTTGAAGGATCTAGTTATCTATTCCTTGTTTTTGAGGTTCTGGTTATCAGTTGCTTGTTTTGAAGGTTCTAATTATAAATTCCTTGTTTTGAAGGTTCTGGTTATCCATCCCTTGTTTTCAAGGTTCTAGTTATGCATCCCTTGTTTTTGAAGGTTTTAGTTATCCATCCATGAAGGTTCTGGTTATCCATCCATTGTTTTGAAGGTTTAATTTCTATTCCTTGTTTTGAAGGTTCTCATTATCCATCCCTTGTTTTCAAGTTTCTAGTTATCCATCCCTTGTTTTGAAGGTTCTATTCATCCCTTGTTTTCAAGGTTCTAGTTATGCATCCCTTGTTTTCAAGGTTCTAGTTATGCATCCCTTGTTTTCAAGGTTCTAGTTATGCATCCCTTGTTTTCAAGGTTCTAGTTATCCATCCCTTGTTTTCAAGGTTCTAGTTATCCATCCCTTGTTTTAAAGGTTCTAGTTGTCCATCCCTTGTTTTCAAGGTTCTGGTTATCCATCCCTTGTTTTCAAGGCTCTAGTTATCCATTCATGAAAGGTCTAGCTGTCTATCCTTTTTGAACTCTCTGGTTATCCATCCCTTATTTTGAAGGTACTAGTTTTCCACCCCTTGTTTTCAAGGTACTAGTTATCCATCCCTTGTTTTGAAGATTCTAGTTATCCATCCCTTGTGATGGCTCTATTTATCCATCCCTTGTGAAGGTTCTAGTTATGAATCCTTTTTGAAGGTTCTGGTTATCCATCCCTTGTTTTCTAGGTTCTAGTTATGCATCCCTTGTTTTCAAGGTTCTAGTTATCCTTCCCTTGTTTTGAGGGTTCTAGATATCCTTGTTTTGAATGTTCTAATTATCCTTTGTTTTGACAGTTCTAGTTATCTATTGCATAATTTCAAGGTTATAGTTATTTGTCCTTTGTTTTGAAGGTTCTAGTTGTCTATCCCTTGATTTGAAGGTTCTATTTATCCACCCCTTGATTTGAAGGTTCTAGTCATCCATCCCTAAAAGTTCTAGTTATCTGTGAAGGTTCTTGTTATCCATCCATGAAGGTTTTAGTTATCAATCCATGTTGTGATCCTTGAAGGCGAGATCCTCTGACATTATCTCTCTCAGGTCCTTCACATTAGTTTCCCACTCTATCCTGTGATTTGAATTTGTCTTAAACTCTGTTCTAGCTTCTGTTTCCTCACGTTCTTCCGTAGAGTAGCTGGAATTTGTCCTCATTTAACTTTATATTGTCTTCTGAGGCCCATTTAAAGATTTGGTTGATGTCAGCTTGGAGTCTTGCAGTGTCTTCAGTGGATGACACTGTCATGCATATTCTGGTATCGTCCTGTCTGTGTCAGATAGGATGAGGAACAGGGTGATAAAGTTTACTTCTACAAGTACATGATACAACTTATACAGATCATAGCTGACGTCAGTAACATACTAACCTAACATGACCTGACCTGGAAACCTTACGTAACCTTACCTAACAAACCTAAACTAAGCTAACAAACCTAATCTAACCTAACAAACCTTACCTAACCTAACAAACCTGGTTTACCTATCCTAACCTAACAAACCTTACCTTACATATCCTAACTTAACCTAATGTAACCTTACCTTACGTTACCTAACCTAACCTTACCTAACCTAACCTTACCTAACCTAACCTTACCTAACCTAACCTAACCTAACCTTACCTAACCTAATTTAACCTAACTTAACCTAACCTAACAAATCTTACTTTACCTAACTTTACCTAACTAACCTTACCTAACCTTACCTAACCTAACCTGACAAACCTTACCTAGCTTTACCTAACAAACCTAATCTAACCTAGCAAACCTATCCTAACAAACCTTACCTTACCTAACCTAACCTACCTTACCCAACCTAACATAACAAAGCTTACCTAAGATATGTATGTACCACATTAAACATGTCCCCTCATGTTGAGCATGTGTTTGATGTTGCAGCAAGTATGCCACGTGCCAAATTAGTGGATACGAAGCCACGCGGCCGCATGTCTGCGTACGCGTTCTTCGTCCAGACGTGCCGGGAGGAACATAAGAAAAAACATCCAGACGAGAATGTCATCTTCTCCGAGTTCTCACGCAAGTGTGCCGACCGCTGGAAGGTGAGGAGCACTGCAGGAGGCCTACTGACCCATACTAGGCAGGTCCTTTTCAAATCCACCCACGTATTTAACATAAGACTACAGGAGTACTGCAGGAGGCCTACTGGCCCATACTAGGCAGGTCCTTATAAAATCCACCCACGTATTTAACATGAGACTACAAGAACACTGGAGGAGACCTACTGGCCCATACTAACCAGGTCCTTATCAAATCCACCCATGTATTTAACATAAGACTACAGGAGCACTGCAGGAGGCCTACTGGCCCTTACTAAACATACCCTTATCAAGAATTGAAGACTGAAAGGTAGTAAAGTTGGATTGGCATGTGTAATAATTTTTGTTATAAGAATTTCATCATGATACAATGTTTGTGACATAGATAATATTTTATAAATTACATGACATAGATACTATTTTATACAACAGACAGCATTCTATTCAAGAACTGAATGTAATATATGTAATACATGTACTTGAGGGAGAGTTGCAAGAGTAATATAATGCAGTGTTTTATTGACTTATATCCACACACGGGGTTCAAGTGGCTTGGAAAAGCGTGTGTGTAATGTCCGACAGTATAACACCGCTTTATACAACACTTGCATGTGTCATTCCAGCGTGTTGTGTTTGGATTTTGTGTAACGTGTGGTGTGTGAATTACATGTAATGTGTGGTGTGTGGAATTTGTGTAGCTTGTTTGGATTTTATGTAACCTGTTATCTTTGGATTTTGTGTAACGTGTGTTTATACGATTTACAGACCATGACCGATAAAGAAAAGCAGAGGTTTCATGACATGGCAGAAAAGGACAAGACTCGCTATGACACAGAGATGCAAGGGTACAGGGGACCGCGGCAGTCGCGTTCCTCACGCAAACGACGCAACCGCAAGGACCCCAATGCTCCCAAGAGAGCGCTGTGAGTATGAGTACATGGGTACAAACACTAGTTAATGGTACAGGGACCCCAAGAGTACTTAGGTACAAAGTCTACTAGCCCCTTGCTGCCAATATTTAGTAATCTATACAGTAGGTGTTACTAGCACCTTGTTGCTAGCATTTTGGTTGCATCTCATGACATACATGACTTACGCAGGAAGGATTGTAACCTATTTCCCCATGGGCAACCTTGTTTTTTGTCATGTATACTTTTGTATGCCTGTGAGCACTGGCCCCCACTGTCATAGTGGTAAATAGAGACTAAAAAAGGCACAGTAAAATGACTGGAACAATATACAAATGGCCCATAGACACACAAGAC
This sequence comes from Cherax quadricarinatus, assembly GCF_038502225.1. NCBI lineage: Eukaryota > Metazoa > Arthropoda > Malacostraca > Decapoda > Parastacidae > Cherax > Cherax quadricarinatus. The sequence continues at coordinate 77,547,727 of NC_091294.1, forward strand.
ACTCATGGCCATGTTTGGGTCCCACATAGACCATTAACTAGTCACACTAACACACAGAGGTAAGGGTGACACTATATACAGGAAGTCTTCAATTTAAAAACACATTGGGGACCTGAATTGTGTATAATAATGACATACACAGTACAGAAGATTCTCAACATGTTCATAAGTTAAGGACTTGGTGTACTAGCTCCCTTACCTTCATGTGTTAATGGTGTAAGTCACACTGAAGCATGGTTGTAAGTTCTTCTTATTTGTGTAGTTCTTGGTAGACATTACAACTACCATGGTAGGAAGGCCCCTCTAAAAAAGTAACCACGCACATTCATCATTGTTCATTCAGTAGCTGTGGCATAGCCATGTATTTTTGTTCTCCTTTCAGTGGTCAGATGCCAAGGTAGTGTCACACAAAGAAGCACCTTAACCATCATTCAGTCAGTACTGTCTTGATACAACACACAAAAATGAACACCTTCATTACTCAGTCAATAACTGTCTTGATACAAGACAAAGAAAAACCACCTTAACCATCATTTTAACCACACTTGGACTGACCCCTAATACAACCAACAGATCGGCGTTCTTCTGGTTTTCCAACGACGAGCGGCCCAAAGTCCGAGCCAGCAACCCTGACATGGGGGTGGGTGAGGTGGCCAAGCAACTGGGAGCAGCCTGGAGCAACACACCTCAGGAAGTGAGGAACAAGTATGAGATTATGGCCGAGAATGATAAGGCCAGGTATGAGAAGGTTAGTATTGTTAGTTCTTAGTATGATATTATGGCTAAGAATGATAAGGCCAGGTATGAGAAGGTGTTGACCTAAAAAAAATTCCCCTGAAGTCAAGTATTAAAAACCATTTGTCTCCATTCACTCCTATCAAACACGCTCACGCATGGACTTCCAGCAGGCATGCGTGAGCGCGTTTAATAGGAGTGAATGGAGACAAATGGTTTTTAATACTTGACGTGCTGTTGGAGTGTGGACAAAGTAACATTTATGAAGGGGTTCAGGGAAACCGGCAGGCCGGACTTGAGTCCTGGAGATGGGAAGTACAGTGCCTGCACTCTGAAGGAGGGGTGTTAATGTTGCAGTTTAAAAACTGTAGTGTAAAGCACCCTTCTGGCAAGACAGTGATGGAGTGAATGATGGTGAAAGTTTTTCTTTTTCGGGCCACCCTGCCTTGGTGGCCACCCTGCCTTGGTGGGCCACCCTGCCTTGGTGGGCCACCCTGCCTTGGTGGGCCACCCTGCCTTGGTGGGCCACCCTGCCTTGGTGGGCCACCCTGCCTTGGTGGGCCACCCTGCCTTGGTGGCCACCCTGCCTTGGTGGGCCACCCTGCCTTGGTGGGCCACCCTGCCTTGGTGGGCCACCCTGCCTTGGTGGGAATCGGCCAGTGTGATAATAATAATAATAATGTGTTGTAACAGAGAACCTTTCTTCTTCTTTCAAAATTTAGTAATTTATACAGATGGGGTTACTACCCTCTTGCTCCCGGCATTTTAGTCGCCTCTTACAACACGCATGGCTTACAGAGGAAGAATTTTGTTCCACTTCCCCATGGAGGTAAGAGGAAATAAACAAGAACAAGAACTAGTAAGAAAATAGAAGAAAACCCAGAGGGGTGTGTGTACATATATGCTTGTACATGCATGTGTAGTGTGACCTAAGTGTAAGTAGAAGTAGCAAGACGTACCTGAAATCTTGCATGCTTATGAGACAGAGAAAACAGCAATCCTACCATCATGTAAAAAAGTACAGGCTTCTGTTTTACACTCACTTGGCAGGACGGTAGTACCTCCCTGGGCAGTTGCTGTCTACCAACCTACTACCTAGAACAGAGAACCATTGATCAGTATATTAACCCTTTCAAGGTCAGTGCCATACTAGTACAGCTTGCACACCAGGGTTGGTGCCGTACATAAGAACATAAGAATCCTGGAGGAACACTGCAGGAGGCCTGCTGGCCCATACTAGGCAGGTCCTTCACAATTCATCCCACTAACAAAACATTTGCCCAACCCAATTTTCAATGCCACCCAAGAAATAAGCTCTGATGTGAAAGTCCCACTCAAATCCAACCCCTCCCACTCATGTACTTATACAACCTAGATTTGAAACAACCCAAAGTCCCAGCCTCAATAACCCAACTAGGTAGACTGTTCCACTCATCAACTACCCTATTTCCAAACCAATACTTTCCTATGTCCTTTCTAAATCTAAACTTACCTAATTTAAATCCATTACTGCGGGTTCTCTCTTGGAGAGACATCCTCAAGACCTTATTAATATCCCCTTTATTAATACCTATCTTCCACTTATACACTTCGATCAGGTCTCCCCTCATTCTTCGTCTAACAAGTGAATGTAACTTAAGAGTCTTCAATCTTTCTTCATAAGGAAGATTTCTAATGCTATGTATTAATTTAGTCATCCTACGCTGAATGTTTTCTAACGAATTTATGTCCATTTTGTAATACGGAGACCAGAACTGAGCTGCATAATCTAGGTGAGGCCTTATTAATGATGTATAAAGCTGCAGTATGACCTCTGGACTTCTGTTGCTTACACTTCTTGATATAAATCCCAGTAATCTATTTGCCTTATTACGTACGCTTAGGCATTGCTGTCTTGGTTTAAGGTTGCTGCTCACCATAACCCCCAAGTCCTTTTTGCAATCTGTATGGCTAAGTTCTACATCATTTAACTTATAAGTACTAGGGTTATGGGCACTCCCAAGCTTCAGAACCTTGCATTTATCTACATTGAACTGCAGCTGCCACTTTTCTGACCAAGAATAGAGTTTGTTTAATTCCTCCTGAAGTTCCATAACATCTACGTTTGAATCAATTATCCTACCTATCTTTGTGTCATCGGCGAATTTGCTCATATCACTAGTAATTACCTAAAGATCATTGATATATATTATAAACAACAACGGGCCCAAGACTGATCCCTGTGGAAGGCCACTTGTTACTGATCCCCACTCGGATTTAACCCCATTTATGGACACACTCTGCTTCCTGTCAGTGAGCCATGACTCGATCCACGAGAGCACTTTTCCCCCAATGCCATGAGCTGCCACTTTCTTTAACAGTCTTTGGTGCGGAACTCTATCAAAAGCCTTACTAAAATCTAAGTAAATAATATCAAATTCTTTATTGTGGTCAACAGCCTCAAAAGCTTTACTGAAGAAAGTTAATAAATTAGTTAGAGAAGACCGGCCTCTTGTGAATCCATGCTGAGTATCATTAATCAAGCTATGCTTATCGAGATGGCTTCTTATAATCTCAGCTATAATTGACTAGTAATTTGCCTACAATTGAGGTCAGGCTTATTGGGCGGTAATTTGACGGTAACGACTTGTCCCCTGTTTTAAAAATAGGAGTTACATTAGCCATCTTCCACATATCAGACACTACACCTGTTTGAAGAGAGAAATTAAAAATATTAGTTAATGGTTCACAGAGTTCCATTTTGCATTCCTTAAGAACCCTTGAAAAAACCTCATCAGGACCCGGCGACTTATTTTGCTTCAGTCTGTCTATCTGCTTCACAACCATCTCACTAGTGACTGTGATGTTACATAATTTATCTTCTTCTAGCCCACTGTAAAAATTAATTACTGGAATATTGTTAGTGTCTTCCTGTGTAAAAACTGAGAGAAAATAATTATTTAAAATCAAGCACATTTCATTCTCTTTGTCAGTAAGGTGCCCATAGTTATTTTTAAGGGGACCTATCTTCTCTCTAACTTTTGTTCTATAGATCTGGACTAGTATGTGTAAATTCTAGTGCCTTCAAATCTAGTGAGAGAAAGCTGGTAGGCCTACATATGAAAGAATGGGTCTGTGTGGTCAGTGTGCACAGTATAAAAAGAATCCTGCAGCACACAGTGCATAATGAGAAAAAAAAACTTCGACTGTGTTTTTCGTTTAAAACAGCTAATTTGCAATGTATTTTCGTATGGTATTTATGGTTGTATTCTCGTTTTCCTGGTCTCATTTTATAGAATGGAAGACATATTACAGAAATTGAGATTATTTTGATTGGCTTCATAATGAAAAGTGCCTTGAAACTGAGCTCAAAGTAGCAGAAATGTTCGATTTTTGCCAGTGTTCAAAAGTAAACAAATCATGCCACGCATCCAATACACATCAACTGGCGAGTCTAATATTCTTTTACAAGTGCGCTGATATTATTTATACCATTTTTACACTAATGCAGTAGTCTGGATAAGAGTAAATCCTCTATTTTGTTGTGAGAATAAAAATTCAGTGGAAATCAAAAGAAATGTAAGAGGGGCCTGGAGATCCAACTTATGAACAGAGAAAATGTCATTTTAGTGCCAGGAATGTGTCTTGTGTATTATGGACCCTATTTTGAAACTGGCATCTTTTGAAATTTGTGTGAAATTGGCAAAATTGCCAATTTCTGACCATTTTATTGGATAGTTGAAATCAATAAATGGGTGGTTTCTTGTACTCATTCAATAGAACAAATGGAGTTCTAGCAAAATAGCTATGACTTTTGTCAACTGGTACATTGAATTTGGCCGAAAATAGGTCTCAAATGGGCGAAATTGCCGATGCGTAAACATCGTCGAGACCGCTAACTTTACAAGAGCATATTTCTGTAAGTTTTCCATCAAATTAAAGCTGTGTTTCCAAACAGCTTGTACAGTAAGTCCTCAACTTATGCACACTTTGAGGACATTTTGTATTGTGTATAATATATAATAATGATATTGCTTACAATGCAGAGGATTTTCAAAATATTTGTAAGTCAAGGACTTAGTGTAGTAGATGTTGTCTATATTGAGAGAGAGTTTGTTGGTTGTCATCCAGAACTTAACCTGTCATGTAAGTGGGGCTTTCCTATAGTAATAATACAGGGTGCTCCTTGACTTACAATGCTTCAACTTAAAACGTTCGACTTACAATGGCTTGACTTAAGATGGTTTCATTCATGATGATTCAACTTAGGGTGGTTTGACTTACAGTGGTTCAACTTTACAATAATTTCAACTTTGCGATGGTTCAACTTTACAATATTTCAACTTTACAATGGTGTGCCAGCGATAACTGGTATTTAGTTAGTTAAACTAATTATTTCTTTATTGACTTATTCACTGACACTAGTTATTTATTGACTTGTTTATTTACCATGTCATATACATATTTGACTTAGGATATTTTTGACCTACAGTATTTTCAGCTAAATTATTTTCAGCTTACTATATTTTCAACCTACAATATTCTCAATTTGCAATACAGTAAGGCCCCACTTATACAGCAGGTTAGGGTCCAGGCTACTGCCGGAAAACAGACATCAATGGAAAGCAGAACGCCATTTTTTTCCACTTATAAATGCATATAAATGCCAGATAACAAGTTTACATTAACATATATTAAGTTAGCAATAGAACTAGGCATCTTCTGTACATAGTTCTACTGTCTTCAAGTTATGTCCTAGAATTTGTATTGATAAAGCCACTGGATGGCGAAATGTCTACAATAAAGATACCCAGATGTTGCACATGTGTCTTAACCCTTTGACTGTTTCAGGCCCCTCTCTGAAACTGTCATTCTATGTCGCTCAATTTTTGAAAAAAAAAATTTTTTTTTCTTATGAAATGATAGAGAATCTTTTCCCGGTGGTAATGACACCAAAAGTTCGAAATTTGGTCGAAAACTCGTGGAATTATGCTCCCGCGAAGTTAGCGGTCTCGGCGACATATGTGTATCGACGATTTCGCCGACTTTGAGCCCTATTTTCAGCCAATTCCATTGTTCCAGTTGACCAAACTCATAGCTATTTCTTTAGAACTCCATTTTATCTATCAGCTGAGTACAAGAAACCTCCCATTTACTAATTTGGACTACCCAATATGGTGGTCAGAAATTGGCAATTTGGCCAATTTCACGCAAAATAAAAAAGATGCCAATTTCAAAATAGGGTCCAGAATAAACAAGGTAGACATTCGTGGCACTAAAATAACATATGCTCTGTTCATTAGTCACATCTCTAGGCCCCTCTTATATTGTTATTGCTTTCTATTTTGATTTTTTATTCATACAAAAAAATACAAAATTTACTGTTATGCAGACGACTGCATTATTGTAAAAATGGTATAAATAATATCAGTGCACTAGTGAAAGAATATTAGACTCCCCAGTTGACGTGTATTGGACGTGTGGTGTGATTTATTTACTCTTGAACATTGGTAAAAATCGAACATTTCCGCTACTTTGAGCTCAGTTTCAAGGTCATTTTCATCGTAAAAGTAATGAAAATCATCTCTATTTCTGTAATATGTTTTCCATTTTATTACCTAAGACCATGAAAACGCGAATACAACGATAAATACTATACGAAAATACACCTCAAAGTCGGCGTTTTATTCCAAAAAACGATCAGTTTTTTTTTTTTTCTCATTACGCAATGTGTGCTGCAGGATTTTTTTTATGTGGTGCATACTGACCACACAGACCCATTCTCTCACATGTGGGCCTACCAGCTTTCTCCCACTTGATTTGAAGCCGCTAGAATTATTGAGTATATATACGTCAGAAACATTGGCTCGTAAGACGTATTTATACGTCGAAAACAGTCAAAGGGTTAATCTCATCTTGTCGGTATTGTATACCATTCTTACACAACTAGGCATTAAAACAATAAAAAAGTAAAGTACACACACAGTATACTATTTACCTCAAAATATTCATAGTCTTAATGTAGGGCAAAAGGTGAGTAGTATTTACTCTAAGAAGTTAGGTGTGGTAGCCCTCCTGGCCACCTCGCCCACATATAATATACTACGATGATGCTTAAAGCTCCATAGTGATAAAATGCATATACATTACACTCATTACTTTAAAATATTTGTGGTCTTAATGTAGGGTGAAAGGTGAAAAGTATTTATTTGTAGAAAGTGGTATGGTAGGTAGGGTAGTGTAGGGAAACCAGCCTGGCCACTCCACCCACTGTGTAAACAAACAGATGGTGCAGGCTGTGGTTCGCACGTTGGATTGCGTGCAGCCAGCAGTAACAGCCTGGTTCATCAGGCCTTGATCCACCATGAGGCCTGGTCACAGACCAGGCCGTGGGGGTGTTCATCCCCAGAATTCCCTCCAGGTAAACAAACACCTTACATTGTGTACAAGTTGTCTCCACAGTGGTACAGTAGAATAAATAAAGACCAACACTTCCATTCTCATGTAATTTTTAGAAGTAATGATGCTCTGACAAATTATTATTAAAAGTTATTATTATAATCATAAAAAAAGAATCACTAAACCCACAAGGGTCATGAATTGATATATATGGAGTGAAGGCATACGAAAGGAATATTTAACTACAGTTATCCTCCACTGTTTGACTAGAGAAAACATAATTCTTCCGACACTTCTACGAAGCCGCTTTGTAAGCAAATCTCATATTTATGTCAATTTTTATTCTGTGGGTGTATGCACAATGTTTATATGCTATGTAACGTGTTTCTTATATAATTTTGAACAAAATATCATAGATGGATTAATGAAAATGTCTATATTAACGTAAAATATGACATTTAACGTGCCCGAGAGATTATTATTACGTAGTATTACTATGGCGTCATCAATAGAGACTTAGTGATATTAATGTGTACCTGCACACCAGTACAGTGTGTAAGTATATTTAGGTACAGGTACACATAAGCATATTTATCAGAGTACATATAAAATATACAATAGCTTTAAAATGCATGAAATTTTGGAAAGTTTCCAGACATAATAGATGTGCTCATGGAGAATGTAAACAAATCGGGTGGGGCACTCCGTATTTGAAAGACCGCTTGCAGTATAGCAAAATTTGGTCATAATTGGAAGTCGCCGTATTAGCGGAACGCCGTAAGGCGGGGCCCTACTGTACTTTCAACCTACAATACATATTTCAGACACAATGGGTTCGTCGGAACGTAACCCTATTGTAAGGCGACAACCACCGATAATAATGACAATAGTAATGATGATGATAACTATAATTACTCTTTGCAGGAAATGAAAGCATTCAAAGAGGGTAACTTCGGAGCGAAGAAGCTCAAGACCACTGAAGATGAAGATGACGACGAAGACAGTGAAAGCGAAGAGGAGGAAGAGGAGGAGGATGAAGATGAATGATTTATTTACATACTTTACTGATCACCCCGAGTATTACAGGAAAAAAAAATTTCGACCCTTGGCCTACGAATTATTTTTATGACCCAGAGTAATGAGTTTTTTGGCGACTTGGGCCTTTGAGTTATATACACCCTGAAGTATTTTTTTTTTTTTTTTTTTTTTTTTTTTTCAAATTTAGGCCTTCAAATTTGTTATTTACCACCCAAAGTATTTTATGTTTTTTCGACTTTAGGCCTTTGAATTTATTTAATTTTTTTCAACTAGGCCTTTGATTTATGCCCTATTGTACAATTTTTTAGGCCATTGATTTATGCCCTATTGTACAATTTTTTAGGCCATTGATTTATGCCCTATTGTACAATTTTTTAATTTTATTTTTGACTAGGCCTTCGAATTATAGGAGGATTATTTACGAATTGTGCCTTCCCCCTCCCCCCACAAGGCGCGTGTACGTGAGCTGTACCGGTAATTATCCTGTTTTTTTTTTGTCCTGTCCATGTCAGAAATTGTACTTTTTTTTTTTTTTTTTTTGTTAAAGGGTCTGTAGTCCTTTTAAAAGTCTTTTTCAGGAATACCAAAGAAAATGGTACATTGATACGGCCAACCCTTTGTGTGACGGATTGATTGAGGGTAGCAGATGGCTGGTAATGGCTATTGTGGTGGTTAGAGGAGAGATTGATGGGTCAGGATTGTAACAGTGGACAGTTTTGTCCGCCGTTCCTCAGTCCGCCAACTTGGCAGATTCTGTTATGCTTTTCTGAAATCCATCATACAAAGGGTTCACCGTAATTTCATTTAGAGTGGAAGAAATCGTTTTTTGAAAATATTTATTTATCTTCGAAGTTGCTAATTTATTTTCCGCTATAGTTTCTAGTATTTTTGAACTGTGTAACCCTGCATTCAAGACATGTTTGATACTTGTACATACGGCATTTTTGTACAACTGGTGAAGACGAGCGTTGAGATGCGGTGATGTGTGGGTCTTGTCTACAGCATCTTTGTTACAGGTGTACAAGAGTGTACTTCACCCCCTCATAGATATTACTTGTACATCCTCTCATAACCTCTGCAGTGGTTAGGCTGATTCGTTTATGCAATTTTTCACTGGACTATTTTATGAAGTGACTGGACAGGGGTGACACAGTATGGGCAGGGCTCTAGTTCCTGTCCACTATCCCCATACGTTCCCTGTCCAGTCATTTGTAATATATCTTGAGTTAACGAATTTTTATATCCATGTACATATTTACGTATCTATACATATTTTTACATAGATATTTACATTGGGGTTGACTGTTGGATAACATGCTAGTTAGGTTCCCAGAAATGGTGTGTAAATTGAAGTTAAGAACATGGGAAAATGGGATTGTGTCCATTAGGCCTCCAAAAAGGCAAACCAGATTTTTTTTGTAAGCCTTGAAATTATCAGAAAATATTGGTGTGTGTGGGTGTAGTGATGTTATGTTTAATATAATATAGCTTCAAAAATTGCATCTTGAATTAAATTCTTGTGTCTGTGCATTGATATCTGCCAACATAGCTGATAGCATTTGCAATTTTGAATTTATGCCAGAAATCTGGCACTGCAAGATGCAGTAGGTTCCCACTTTTTAATATGTAGTTTTGCAGTAAGGCCACAGTAAACAGGTGATAGTGCTATGCAAAACCACCACTGTGAAAAAAAATAGTGAACTTTCATCGCTTTTGTGATTTCTCGCATATTCAAGGAACTGAGAAATCACGAAAGCGCTTGGAGTTCACAATTTTTTCAGTGTTTTTGTGTGTGTAATTACACTTATACATCCTAATAATTCCACAATCCAATGGCTGTATTAGTTGTATTTGACAGTAAAAATACAATAAGTACATGTGGGTGTAAACTAAAGGTTCTGGATGAATACAGGAATTATCAAGAGTGAGGTGAACCTTGAGTACAAGGTTCTTGTGTAGGTAAAACTAGACTTGAGGGATAGAGGGATGCTTAAACCAGTCAGCGGATAATTGATATCTGTGTTGAGTGGATTAACCTCCAGGACTGGTTAGGTTAGGTTTTATCTGTGCCTTTCAAAGCACAGTTTACACTTTAAACCATCTGATGTACACAAGTGGCAACTATCCAACGTACTAATACACTAAGTACACGAGTCTAGGAGCTTTAATGTTAATATTTCTTAACATTAAGACTGATGTTAATGTTACTTAACATTAAGAATAGTATTTCATCTTTGCAATTGCAAATCAATTGCATATTCCCTTGGTTGCCATGGTTACTCTCCAGACAAGTTGAGATGCTGGAAAAAATCACTAAGATAGGCCTAGTCTCATATATGTGGGCTAGGGAGGCTGTGTATGTTTAGACTTACCCCATAGCACACTGGCCCAGGGGTTAAAACCTAGTTCTACCCTGCGCATACCCTGCGTAAATTGACTTTGGCACTGTTTGCTGCAGTTTTGCAGCCATATTGAAGCTGAATTTTTTTAATAGAATCCTTGTTATCCAGCGGTCTACTGTATATATATACATGTATATATATTATATCATGCATACACACACGCACACACTACACGCACGCACACACTACACGCACACACACACTATGCTCACTCACTACACACACATGCACTACACACACGCACGCACTACACACGCACGCACTACACACGCACGCACCACACACGCATTACACACACACACACACACACAACTACAGACACATTACACACACAGCTACAGACACATTACACACACACACAGCTACAGACACATTACACACACACACAGCTACAGACACATTACACACACACACAGCTACAGACACATTACACACACACACAGCTACAGACACATTACACACACACACAACTACAGACACATTACACACACAGCTACAGACACATTACACACACACACAGCTACAGACACATTACACACACACACAGCTACAGACACATTACACACACACACAACTACAGACACATTACACACACACACAGCTACAGACACATTACACACACACAACTACAGACACATTACACACACACAACTACAGACACATTACACACACACAACTACAGACACATTACACACACACTACACACACATTACACACACACAACTACAGACACATTACACACACACAACTACAGACACATTACACACACACAACTACAGACACATTACACACACACAACTACAGACACATTACACACACACAACTACAGACACATTACACACACACAACTACAGACACATTACACACACACAACTACAGACACATTACACACACACAACTACAGACACTACACCCACATAACTACAGACACATTACACACACACTACACACACATTACACACACACTACACTTGCACACACACTACACTTGCACACACACAACACACACACACAACACACACACACACACAACACACACACACAACACACACACACACACACACACAACACACACACACACACACACACACACACACACACACACACACACACACACACACACACACACACACACACACACTCACACACACACACACACACACACACACACACACACACAACACACACACACAACACACACACACACACACACACACACACACACACACACACACACACACACACACACACACACACACACACACACACACACACACACACACACACACACACACACACACACACACACACACACACAACACACACACACACACACACACACACAACACACACACACAACACACACAACACACACACATACACACACACATACACACACACATACACACACACATACACAAGCACACACACACACACACACACACACACACACACACACACACACACACACACACACACACACACTCGCTCACTCTACCCCTACCTACCTACCTACCTTACCACAGGAAGATCTCCCCACCACAATATATAATTCAAGTGGAAATAAATTCAACCTACCCACTGCATGACCTTCCCACTACACCATATTCTTGTCATCTTTTTTGTAAGAAGAAGAGTACAATAAAAATGCAGTTTGTAATTGTGTTTGTTTACTGTCATTGTTCCATGACGTCAGACTGTGGTAACACCGGTTGTCTCTTCAAGGCAGGGGGACCTGAAAAAGAAGAAATGCTGTCATCATTCACTCAATTGCTGTCTTTCCGTACATGTGCTGTTGCTAGAGTTTGGAACTGCAACATGTCTTCACCACTCATTCAGTGAGCTGGTACGACCCTTGTGGGTGTAGTGCTTCTTTTTTATTCTGATCTCTTGAGGTTTTTGATGCTGGTGAGGGGCTCTTGATCTAGGGAATTGGATCTGTGCTACAGTTCCAACTCCCTACACAGGTGCTGTACATTCCCTGTGGGTTTGCTGCTCCCTCACAAGTCCTGGAGGTGGAAAGTACAGTGCTTGCACTTTAACCCTTAAACTGTCCAAACATAGATCTACGTTTTTTCAACATTTGAAAGTATGTAAAAAAATTTAATTTTTTTTTTTACATTTGAAAACGTGTAAAAAAAACTTGATCTACTTTTTTTTGTTAGATTTGAAAATATGTAAAAAAAAAAAAACGTAGATCTACTTTTGGAGCACTACGCATGTGAACGTAAATCTGTTTGGACAGTTTAAGGGTTAAAGGAGGAGCCCCTTTAAATGGGGCTCCTTGTCATGGTAAAGAGGAGTTTGGTCTGAGGAATTGGACCTTTTGGTTTTCTTCTTCAGACCAAACCTAATTATCCCCCCATCCTCTCCTTTCCCTTTCCTGTTTTCTGCCTTTGAGGTTGTTCCTTAGGCATTATAGTTCCTAGATCTGGGTAGGGGCTCCAGGGGTCCATCCCATTCCGTCGATGTGCTTGGTGGTGGTGTAGTTTTCTGTGGAATCTGGATCATCTGGAGATCCCAATCCCACTCCGGTCTACCATGGGAAGGTTTCGAGTGTTTCAGGTGACGGGTGTATCTCTGGAGGCTGCCTGTCGAATTCCAGGTGGCGGCAGCTGAAGGAGGTATGCTTTGTGACGGGTATCCAACCCTTTATTGTTCGCTGAGGTAGATGTGAGGTTGCTATTCCAGATTGCTGATTTACTGGCATGAAGGGTAGGGTATGGCACGGGTCTCACTCCACATCTGCAGAATGGAACTTATGCTGGAGTCCTCTTGGGCGTGGAGGGGGATTTGTGACCCTTTCATTCCTTCTAGAAGCTATCCCTCAACATTCACTCCCCTCCCCCTCCTCTTTTTTTTTTTTTTTTTTCTGAAAAAGAAAAAAAGTGACCTGACCATGGAGTCTCAGATCCATAAAAGACTGCCCCTCTCGGGTCCCTTTCTGCTACAGCACCCTCTTACAACCCTACTTTGTTATTGGACCATTCTTCGGATCTTTCTAATGTCCCAGTACCTTCTGCTGGTAGCGTTCCATTGCCTGCTCCTGGTATCGAGGTTCTGCCTGACTCCTTTGACACGCCCAACCTCCACACATCTTTGACCATGCTTCCAGCTTCTCCCTATATGGTTCAAAGATTTTCAGATCACCCATTCATCTCAGGATGTACCATCTCCAGTCCTGCACCTAAACGACCGCAACCTTTAGCTGATGACACTGCTTCGATTACCTCTCACTCTTCCCGGAAAGGACCAGCACGACACTCACTCCCCTTACACACTATGTTTCAAAGTACACATTGGACTAGGTTCTTCACTCTGCAGCTGACATTTCCCACTGACTATCATTCAGATCATAGTATCAGCAAGGCACTCCTGAGTCATGTTGGTCAAGGTATTTCATTCCCTGCTCTTAAGAGTGGTGCATGCATCATCATGGTGCAAAATGCTGGCCAGCCTCACAATCTTTCTCTTCTTACCTCCATAGATGCTATTCCAGTAACAATTCAAAAACATGTTTCTCTCAATTCTTATAGTGGTACTGTTATTCTGCCTCAAACCATTGCTCAACATGATTTCTGGACATGTGATGACATTCTGGAGCAACTTGAGCTCCAAGACCTCCCAATTCTTAAAGTGGACACTTGTGTACTACCTGCCTGTGGGCAGATAATCTTTCCCTGCAGTGTAGCTCACTTTTGACTGCCGTGAGCTTCCATCCTCTGTTTATGCTGTGGGACACCATTTACAAGCCCGAGAGGTGATCATAATGCCACAACAATGTAGAAATTGCTGGTGTTTTGGCCATCCAGTGGAATATTGCAGGTCCATGACAGAATGCCCAGTCTGTGGTGCTGCCAGCCATACCAGTGCATACTGCAACCTACCTCTCGTTTGCCTCCACTGTAATGAGGCTTACCCTACTTACTCTTGTCATTGCCAAGTTTACTTCAGAGAACAAGAAATCTGCCATGGCAGTCTCTCATCTCTGCCTCCAAGGGAAACTTCCACATCTTTCTAATTCTTGAGTTACCAAACAACAACCAACTTCTGTGGTACCTACTCCCACAATTTCCTCTGTGGTCACAACTTCCACAGTCACCCCTTTTTTCTAGCATTTTTGCAGTCCTGGCCTCTGAGGTCCTACCTCGTCACAAACTATCCTTGAGCCATCTTATCGTTTGAATGTATCTCCACAAGACCTCCCACAACTACACCTTCCCTTTGCCTCTCTACTTCTTCAAATTCTAAAACATCCTCAAAGCTCAAATCTCTAACACCTGTCATTTATTCTTCCCAAACATTTTTCCTTTCCAGTCTCTCTGCCTAGTACTTTAGCTCTTACTGTGTCTGTTACTGGTGTGGAAGTTCATCCTTTCTCTCGTACAATCCCTTCTTCTCCTGTCCCCTCCCAGGTTTCTTCCTCTCCTGTCCCCCTCCCAAGTTTCTTCGCAAGTTAACTCTTAACCTCACAACCTTCCCCTTCTTTAGTAACTTCCATCATCTCTCTGATCTTTACTCACCCTCCTTCCTCTGTCTCTGATGGGGAACTACCTGCAACTTCCTTGTCCTCTGAAACACTTGAAGGTATCTCCAAATGTACTGAGGAGACCAGACCATTGATGGACACTGAACCACCTCCAGTCACTCTCTTCCTCACTTTTCTAAACCATCTACACGATTCATTTCTTCACAGCGTTCCAATCCTTCGCTGCTGACTGGTCTTCCGCTACCACCTCGTGTAGATTTTGCTAACCTTTCTAGTCTAGAAACCTACTGCTTTTTATTTCCTGTATCCTTCTCTCTGTAAATCATGGCTTATTTACAGTGGAATATTCAAGACCTCAGAGGTAATAGAGTTGAGCTTCAGCTGTTTCTCTCCCAGTTTTCTGCTGTTTGTCTGTTTACGAGAACCTTAATTGTACTCCACTGTTATCCATCCTGTCTCTGGCTATATTTTATAATCACTGAGTCATTTTCCTAATGGAACTTAATGGAAGTGCACTCCTTGTACGAACAGGTATACCGTACCATCAGATCTTTGTACTTTGCTGCATTATACTGCAGCCCATATATACTTGAACAAGTGGTATACAGTCTGCTTTTTGTATCTTTCTCCATCTTGAGCTTTATCTATTCCAGATGTTGCATTTCTGGTCTCTTCCTTACCGTCACCTCGTCTCTTATTAGGTGATTTTGAGGCTCATCATTTCCTTTATTTGGTGATATTAATGCTCATCATTTCCACTGGGGGTCTCACTGTGACTTCTGCTGATCAGTTAGAGGCTCTTCCCACTTCTCTTCCCCTCCATGTATTAAATACAGGTACTCCCACTCATTATGACCCTGATATTCAATCTCTCTTTGCTCCTTATCAACTGCACTGCACGTTACCTGGTCTGTGCTCCCAGATTTACATGACAGCGATCATTGTCCTATCCTCTTTACTTCCTATTCATATTGTTGCCCTCCTCAAAGCCCATGTTGGCAGTTTGAATGGGTAAATTGGGACCTATACTCGTGTCAGACTGCTTTTAATGAGGAACCACCTTTGTCCTTTACTGACAAGCTGTTATGCCTATTTTTAACCTCAGTTTTAGCTGCAACTTCATGTTTGATCCCCCAACTTCTGGCAAGCACTCTCAGAAATACATGCCTTGGGGGTCTCCTGCTTGTGCTCTTGCAATACGTTTGAGACATTCTGCATGGGACCAATATTATTATAATAGGACCACAGAGCAACTACTTGATTTTAAGCAGGCAAGAGCAGCTGCCCAATGTGTCATCCATGAAACTAAATGCACTTGGTGGTGGGATTATATGGCTACTTCTGTGAATGCAGTCCCCTCAAGGCAGGTTCCTTGATGCTGGTGAGGGGGCTTTTGATCTAGGGAATTAGATCAGTGCTCCAGGTCCCTAAATTGAGCCTGAATACCTTCCACCCCCACCCCACCCCACAGGTGCTGTATAATCCCTACGGGTTTAACGCTCCCCCATGATTATAATAATAATGAGTGCAGTGTGGAAAAAAGTAGAGATTGAGTGGCAAGTACAGTACTCTCCACACCTGGCTCCCATTCTTATTGTTGCCAGTGTCAGCATAGCAAGACCTCTTGAAAGTTGCCATGAGATTGGAAATCTTGTCCGTATCTCTCGGGCTCCATCAATACCCCTGGTTTCTTTCCCCCAAGGCTGCCATAGAGAGCCCTTGGACTTTTCTTCTCGCAGAGAGGAGCCTTATAATGTGCATTTTACACTTCTAGAACTGGAGTCAACACTTTCTGCTTGCTGATCAAAGGCAGCTGGGCCTGATGGCATTCATGTGCATGTGCTCAGCAACCATGGTTCTACCTTTTTGTAAACCAGGTACTTCAAGAAATGATGCCTCACACTATCGTCCCATTGCTCTTACCAGTGCAGTTTGCAGGGTGATGAAATGTCTGGTAAACAGATGTTTGATGTGATATTTAGAGATGCATAATAGCCTCTCCCCTTGTCAATATGGTTTTTGTAAGGGCCACTCTAATAATGACCCCTTACTTCGCTTAAATACAGTACTTATGTTGGGAATGCCTTTGCTAGTAACCACTCAGTTTTTGCAGTCCTTTTTGATCTTGAAAAGGCATATGACATAACTTGGAGATATAACATCTTGGGCCAAGCTCATTCCTTTGGCCTCCAAGGTAATCTGCCATTTTTCCATAAAACTTATCTGAGAGATATTAGTGTGTTCAGGTTAATAACTTGTTTTCCCTGGACTTTGTCCAAGCTGAAGATGTCCCTCAGGAATGTGTCCTTAGCACCACACTTTTTCTACTTGCTATAAATGACCTGGCGTCCATTCTCCCTTCCAATGTTTGGTTATCACACAGTTGATGACTACACTATAGCTTGTGCAGGTGCTGACTGTTGCCTAGTAGTAGCCTCTCCAGAATGCTGTCAAAGTGTTTCTCATTGGGCCACTACTTGTGGGTTTAAATTTTCTAGTGCAAAAACACACCAGATTACTTTCACCAGACATTCAGTTGTCCGATACTCCATTGTACCTGTATGGCTCCTGTATCCCTAAATGTGATATGGTCAGATTTCTTGGCCTTCTGTTTGATCGCCAGTTGTCCTGGAAACCCCACAGCAACTTGCCATACCCGGCTGAACCTCCTTTAAACCCTCTCTCCTCTTTCATGGGGGGCGGATCTTCAAATTCTATTTCAACCGCATTCAGCCCTGATTTTATCGAAACTGGAGTTTGGCGACCAGATATATTCAGCAGCCTCTCCTGCAACTCTCTAAACTTGAGTTCATCCATCATCAGGGATTATGTTTATGTTTGGGTGCTTTTTGCTCCTCACCAGTTAAGAGTCTATATACAGAGGTGGATGTTCCATCCTTGAACAGTCACTGCAGTGTTCATTGCCTCCGCTGTCTTGTCCATTCTCATGACCTTCACAATCCTCCTATATACAGGATAGTAATGGACGTTAGTAGAGGTCCATTATTTGTTCGCCATCCCCATTTATTCCATCCCTTTTCCCTTTGTCTTCACTTGCTCTTGTTTTATCTTCTGTTGCCCTCTTTATATGTTTACGTAGCATCTAACTCTTCACTTCCCCCCCTTGGGAGGTTCCGACAGTTCGGGTCTGTTCTTCCCCACTGCCATGCACAAAAACTCAATTTCCTACAGTTGCTTCTCACACTCCTCTTAATCACTTCTGGTCTCATTTTCATGCTGTTGCAGTGTACACTGATGGTTCTAAATTCTCTGATGGTGTCAGATTTGCAGTAGTGTTTCTGGATAGCATAGTGCAAGTGCATTGATTAGACTCGGCTAGCATTTTACAGCTGAATTGTATGCAATTCTCATTGCAGTTATCTGTATTGCATCTAGGCCTTCCTCAACATTTGTAATCGTCTCAGACTCCTTTAGCACTTTGCAAGCTATTAGAAAATTTGATTCACCTCATCCTGTAGTTCTTCATGTACAACTTTAGTAACGCTGCATTACTAGCAAAAACAAAGAAATTGTTTTCTGCCAAGTCCCTGGTCATGTTGATGTTCATGGCAACGAGCAGGCAGACACTGCTGTGCAGTCTACAGTACATGACCTCCCAGTTTCATATAGAGTTATTCCATTCATAGACTATTTTGCTGTAATTTCTAACCATCTTTGCAACCGTTGGCAACAATGTTGGTCTGATACGACTCATAACAAATTACATTCTATTAAACCAAGTTAAGGTGTCTGGCCATCTTGTCATCAATACCGGGGTTGGGAGACAACACTCCCGTCTTGGCATCAGACACACTCATCTTACTCATGGGTATCTCATGGAGAGGCGCACTGTTCTGCTCTAAGAATTGTCAGGTTCCAGTTTCAATTTGCCATATTTACCTCTGACGTTGTCATCGCTCTAATGCCCTTACTTTATCTATCTTACTGACAGCCTCACCTCTGACTCATATTCCCTCTTTGACTTTTTGACAGCAACTGATTTATTACACAAACTTTGATGATAATTCCTTTTGCACTCCTCACAGCCCTTCCTAACTCTTCCTTTGTTGTCCTCTCCATCCTTTCTTATCCTTTGATCCTGCATCCCTCCCTGCCCTGCAGCACTGTATGACCCTAGAGGGTTTAGTGCTTCTCTTTGTTGATAATATTAATAGCATCCATGGTATTTCTTGGAAGGTATCACCCAGGGATACCAGGACACTACTGTATAACAAACCCAATTTGACCGTAGACTGATTGATATGAACACGAGGGGGTGTACAGTGCACCTTTAGCAATCATTACAACAGCTTTGAATAAAAAAATATTATGTTTGCAAAGCAGCATTGTATGACCATACTGGGTTTAGTGCTTTGTTTTGATTTTGATTTTATTTTTTATTATCACACTGGCCGATTCCCACGAAGGCAGGGTGGCCCGAAAAAGAAAAACTTTCACCATCATTCACTCCATCACTGTCTTGCCAGAAGGGTGCTTTACACTGCAGTTTTTAAACTGCAACATTAACCCCTCCTTCAGAGTGCAGGCACTGTACTTCCCATCTCCAGGACTGAAGTCCGGCCTGCCGGTTTCCCTGAACCCCTTCATAAATGTTACTTTGCTCACACTCCAACAGCACGTCAAGTATTAAAAACCATTTGTCTCCATTCACTCCTATCAAACACACTCACACATGCCTGCTGGAAGTCCAAGCCCCTCGCACACAAAACCTCCTTTACCCCCTCCCTCCAACCTTTCCTAGGCCGACCCCTACCTCACCTTCCTTCCGCTACAGACTGATACACTCTTGAAGTCACTCTGTTTCGCTCCATTCTCTCTACATGTCCGAACCACCTCAACAACCCTTCCTCAGCCCTCTGGACAACAGTTTTGGTAATCCCGCACCTCCTCCTAACTTCCAAACTACAAATTCTCTGCATTATATTCACACCACACATTGCCCTCAGACATGACATCTCCACTGCCTCCAGCCTTCTCCTCGCTGCAACATTCATCACCCATGCTTCACACCCATATAAGAGCGTTGGTAAAACTATACTCTCATACATTCCCCTCTTTGCCTCCAAGGACAAAGTTCTTTGTCTCCACAGACTCCTAAGTGCACCACTCACCCTTTTCCCCTCTTCAGTTCTATGATTCACCTCATCTTTCATAGACCCATCCGCTGACACGTCCACTCCCAAATATCTGAATACATTCACCTCCTCCATACTCTCTCCCTCCAATCTGATATCCAATCTTTCATCACCTAATCTTTTTGTTATCCTCATAACCTTACTCTTTCCTGTATTCACTTTTAATTTTCTTCTTTTGCACACCCTACCAAATTCATCCACCAATCTCTGCAACTTCTCTTCAGAATCTCCCAAGAGCACAGTGTCATCAGCAAAGAGCAACTGTGACAACTCCCACTTTATGTGTGATTCTTTATCTTTTAACTCCACGCCTTTTGCCAAGACCCTCGCATTTACTTCTCTTACAACCCCATCTATAAATATATTAAACAACCATGGTGACATCACACATCCTTGTCTAAGGCCTACTTTTACTGGGAAATAATTTCCCTCTTTCCTACATACTCTAACTTGAGCCTCACTATCCTCGTAAAAACTCTTCACTGCTTTCAGTAACCTACCTCCTACACCATACGCCTGCAACATCTGCCACATTGCCCCCCCCTATCCACCCTGTCATACGCCTTTTCCAAATCCATAAATGCCACAAAGACCTCTTTAGCCTTATCTAAATACTGTTCACTTATATGTTTCACTGTAAACACCTGGTCCACACACCCCCTACCTTTCCTAAAGCCTCCTTGTTCATCTGCTATTCTATTCTCCGTCTTACTCTTAATTCTTTCAATAATAACTCTACCATACACTTTACCAGGTATACTCAACAGACTTATCTCCCTATAA
Organism: Cherax quadricarinatus; assembly: GCF_038502225.1. Classification (NCBI taxonomy): domain Eukaryota; kingdom Metazoa; phylum Arthropoda; class Malacostraca; order Decapoda; family Parastacidae; genus Cherax; species Cherax quadricarinatus. The sequence continues at coordinate 77,568,708 of NC_091294.1, forward strand.
TTTTTGCACTCTTTTGTCCCCTTTGCCTTTATACAAAGGAACTATGCATGCTCTCTGCCAATCCCTAGGTACCTTACCCTCTTCCATACATTTATTAAATAATTGCACCAACCACTCCAAAACTATATCCCCACCTGCTTTTAACATTTCTATCTTTATCCCATCAATCCCAGCTGCCTTACCCCCTTTCATTTTACCTACTGCCTCACGAACTTCCCCCACACTCACAACTGGCTCTTCATCACTCCTACAAGATGTTATTCCTCCTTGCCCTATACACAAAATCACAGCTTCCCTATCTTCATCAACATTTAACAATTCCTCAAAATATTCCCTCCATCTTCCCAATACCTCTAACTCTCCATTTAATAACTCTCCTCTTCTATTTTTAACTGACAAATCCATTTGTTCTCTAGGCTTCCTTAACTTGTTAATCTTACTCCAAAACTTTTTCTTATTTTCAACAAAATTTGTTGATAACATCTCACCCACTCTCTCATTTGCTCTCTTTTTACATTGCTTCACCACTCTCTTAACCTCTCTCTTTTTCTCCATACCTCTCTCTTTTTCTCCATATACTCTTCCCTCCTTGCATCACTTCTACTTTGTAAAAACTTCTCATATGCTAACTTTTTCTCCCTTACTGCTCTCTTTACATCATCATTCCACCAATCGCTCCTCTTCCCTCCCGCACCCACTTTCCTGTAACCACAAACTTCTGCTGAACACTCTAACACTACATTTTTAAACCTACCCCATACCTCTTCGACCCCATTGCCTATGCTCTCATTAGCCCATCTATCCTCCAATAGCTGTTTATATCTTACCCTAACTGCCTCCTCTTTTAGTTTATAAACCTTCACCTCTCTCTTCCCTGATGCTTCTATTCTCCTTGTATCCCATCTACCTTTTACTCTCAGTGTAGCTACAACTAGAAAGTAATCTGATATATCTGTGGCCCCTCTATAAACATGTACATCCTGAAGTCTACTCAACAGTCTTTTATCTACCAATACATAATCCAACAAACTACTGTCATTTTGCCCTACATCATATCTTGTATACTTATTTATCCTCTTTTTCTTAAAATATGTATTACCTATAACTAAACCCCTTTCTATACAAAGTTCAATCAAAGGGCTCCCATTATCATTTACACCTGGCACCCCAAACTTACCTTCCACACCCTCTCTAAAAGTTACTACTACTTTAGCATTCAGATCCCCTACCACAATTACTCTCTCACTTGGTTCAAAGGCTCCTATACATTCACTTAACATCTCCCAAAATCTCTCTCTCTCTCCTCTACATTCCTCTCTTCTCCAGGTGCATACACGCATATTATGACCCACTTTTCACATCCAACCTTTACTTTAATCCACATAATTCTTGAATTTACACATTCATATTCTCTTTTCTCCTTCCATAACTGATCCTTCAACATTACTGCTACCCCTTCCTTTGCTCTAACTCTCTCAGATACTCCAGATTTAATCCCATTTATTTCCCCCCACCGAAACTCCCCTACCCCCTTCAGCTTTGTTTCGATTAGGGCCAGGACATCCAACTTCTTTTCATTCATAACATCAGCAATCATCCGTTTCTTGTCATCCGCACTACATCCACGCACATTCAAGCATCCTAGTTTTATAAAGTTTTTCTTCTTCTCTTTTTTAGTAAATGTCTACAGGAGAAGGGGTTACTAGCCCATTGCTCCCGGCATTTTAGTTGCCTCATACGACACGCATGGCTTACGGAGGAAAGATTCTTTTCCACTTCCCCATGGACAATAGAAGAAATAAAGAAGAACAAGAGCTATTTAGAAAAAGGGGAAAAACCTAGATGTATGTATATATATATGCATGTGCGTGTTTTGATTATAATAATATATATGTATAATATTATGTTGGCAAAGCAAAAATTGAAAGGTGCACCTCCTACAATGCAGCTCTCAAAAACAGTGAGAAATATGGCAGACTTGCTGACTGCTGGCACATCACATTGTTTATTGTGAATTTGTGTGATTATCATGAATTTCTATACTCAACCCCTCCTCAATGGAGGTTCCTTGATGCTGGTGAGGGGCTCTTGATCTACGGAATTGGATCTATGCTCCAGTTCCCTGAATTGAGCCTGAATACCTTCCACCCCCCCCTTCCCCTAAAGGCGCTGTATAATCCCTACGGGTTAAGTGCTCCCCCATGATTATAATAATTTTTACTTGATGCTGTGTGGGTTAAGTGCTTACTGCTGAACATAATAATTTATGAATTTATATTTTACTCTACGGAGACCGGAACAGGACAGGAATCCATTTTATCAGTGTTGTACAGCGCTGTATGACCCTTGTGGGTTTAGCACTTGATAATGATAACATTGTGACAACAGGACGTTAAGCGAGGAACTTCCTGTGGGGGTAATGTAACCTACACAGAATATTAAGCACTGAAATGCACACTAGGCCTAATTCAGCCTACTTAAGAACTAGGCTTAGGTAATTAAGTAGGGGTTATTAAATATACAAAAAAAGCAGATAAGTGAACGCTACAATGGTAGAACAGTGATACAGTTGAAGAATGGTGGTAGAACAGTGATACAGTTGAAGAATGGTGGTAGAACAGTGATACGGTTGAACAATGGTGGTAGAACAGTGATACAGTTGGCACTAACATCCCATATCATAAAAATCTTTGAAAGGGTCCTAAGAAGCAAGATCACCACGCATCTAGAAACCCATCAGTTACACAACCCAGGGCAACATGGGTTTAGAACAGGTCGCTCCTGTCTGTCTCAACTATTGGACCACTACGACAAGGTCCTAAATGCACTAGAAGACAAAAAGAATGCAGATGTAATATATACAGACTTTGCAAAAGCCTTCGACAAGTGTGACCATGGCGTAATAGCGCACAAAATGCGTGCTAAAGGAATAACAGGAAAAGTCGGTCGATGGATCTATAATTTCCTCACTAACAGAACACAGAGAGTAGTCGTCAACAGAGTAAAGTCCGAGGCAGCTACGGTGAAAAGCTCTGTTCCACAAGGCACAGTACTCGCTCCCATCTTGTTCCTCATCCTTATATCCGACATAGACAAGGATGTCAGCCACAGCACCGTGTCTTCCTTTGCAGATGACACCCGAATCTGCATGACAGTGTCTTCCATTGCAGACACTGCAAAGCTCCAGGCAGACATCAACCAAATCTTTCAGTGGGCTGCAGAAAACAATATGAAGTTCAACGATGAGAAATTTCAATTACTCAGATATGGTAAACATGAGGAAATTAAATCGTCATCAGAGTACAAAACAAATTCTGGCCACAAAATAGAGCGAAACACCAACGTCAAAGACCTGGGAGTGATCATGTCGGAGGATCTCACCTTCAAGGACCATAACATTGTATCAATCGCATCTGCTAGAAAAATGACAGGATGGATAATGAGAACCTTCAAAACTAGGGAGGCCAAGCCCATGATGACACTCTTCAGGTCACTTGTTCTATCTAGGCTGGAATATTGCTGCACACTAACAGCACCTTTCAAGGCAGGTGAAATTGCCGACCTAGAAAATGTACAGAGAACTTTCACGGCACGCATAACGGAGATAAAACACCTCAATTATTGGGAGCGCTTGAGGTTCCTAAACCTGTATTCCCTGGAACGCAGGAGGGAGAGATACATGATTATATACACCTGGAAAATCCTAGAGGGACTAGTACCGAACTTGCACACGAAAATCACTCATTACGAAAGCAAAAGACTTGGCAGACGATGCACCATCCCCCCAATGAAAAGCAGGGGTGTCACTAGCACGTTAAGAGACCATACAATAAGTGTCAGGGGCCCGAGACTGTTCAACTGCCTCCCAGCACACATAAGGGGGATTACCAACAGACCCCTGGCAGTCTTCAAGCTGGCACTGGACAAGCACCTAAAGTCAGTTCCGGATCAGCCGGGCTGTAGCTCGTATGTTGGTTTGCGTGCAGCCAGCAGCAACAGCCTGGTTGATCAGGCTGTGATCCACCAGGAGGCCTGGTCTCAGACCGGGCCGCGGGGGCGTTGACCCCCGGAACTCTCTCCAGGTAAACTCCAGGTAAACAGTTGAAGAATGGTAGTAGAACAGTGATACAGTTGAATGGTGGTAGAACAGTGATACAGTTGAAGAATGGTGGTAGAACAGTGATACAGTTGAACAATGGTGGTAGAACAGTGATACAGTTGAATGGTGGTAGAACAGTGATACAGTTGAACAATGGTGGTAGAACAGTGATACAGTTGAACAATGGTGGTAGAACAGTGATACAGTTGAACAATGGTGGTAGAGCAGTGATACAGTTGAACAATGGTGGAAGAACAGTGATACAGTTGCAGAATGGTGGTAGAACAGTGATACAGTTGCAGAATGGTGGTGTTTTTGGGTATGCCCAAATGAGATCAATCTGTGGACTAAAATCACATTGGTATTAAGAGGATAACATCAAAGCTGCCTTCATAGAAAACCTGGAAACATTCTATAACAGATGGGAAAATAAAGTCTGGGCTGGATGGTATCGCCCTTGATGCTGGTCATGTAGTCAGAAACTGTAAGGCTGCAGGTGCTGCCCCGGTAGTCAGTAAATGTGGGGCTGATAGTGCTGTCCTGGTAGACAGTAATAGTGAGAATGGAGGTGCTGTCCTGGGTGACTAACGATGAAGCTGGAGGTGCTGTCCAGGTAGACAGTAAATGTACGCATGAAGGAATACATATAAATGACCTCGAGGGAGACAGGAGCTGTAGTGGGGAAACAAGTGTAGTCAAGGACAAGATAAAACCAATATTACAAACTAGTAATACCACAGGAGATAGCAAACAAGAGGACTCCACTAGCAATAGTGAGGATATATTACCAAAAACAACTGGTGGGAGCTCCATTGTTGGTGCTAGGGAGGATAGAAGTAAGACAGGGAAACATGCACCAACAGGGAATACAGTCACAGAAACCCAAGGCAAACGGAAACCAAGCCTGTGCACATACTATGCACTTGGTATCTGCAGGCATGGGAAATCTGGAAAAACAGATGGGACGTGCAACTATGACCACCCTAGAAAATGCCATGCCCATATGACAACAGGAAAATGCAAACTCCCTTCCTGTAAGCTTTTTCACCCTGAACTGTGTACCTCTTCAGTACAGGAAAGACTGTGCTATAACTTAAATTGCCAGGCACACCATCTAAAGGGGACAAAAAGATACAAAACATCCAGGCCATGGGAAAACCTGGGTAGCCACAGCCACTCAAGAGGGAGAGGTTTTTTAGTGCCAGGAAGAAAAAAAAAAAACTGGCAGGAAATGGCAGAAATCGTACACCAAATCCAGTCATTCCTGGAGTGGAACCACAGTCGATGGCCTCCACTCCAAACCAACAGATACAGATACTAATGCCGGAAAAAAAAAATCCTCCCCCAGTACCAACAATACCACCAGTCCGATAACATTCTTCTTTGCAAATATACAGGGTCTAAAGCCAGCAACAAACAACAAAATACCTTTCATCCGTGGACTGCTTGCAGAGGCAAAGGCAATGTTCGCGGCTTTCACTGAGACCCACATAAAGGATCACTTAGACAACGAAATATGGATCCCAGGTTACAACCTATACAGATGTGACAGAGTGAACAGGCAAAAGGGGGGGGGGGGGTTGGCCTGTACATTGCAGAGTCACTTGTTTGCACAGAACTGCTTAATGCCTCAAATGACGTAGTGGAAGTTTTAGCAGTAAAGGTCGAGAACCAAAACCTAGTCATTGTGGTAGTCTACAAGCCTCCGGATGCAACATCCCAGCAATTCCAGGAACAGCTGTCAAAAATTGACCACTGTCTGGAAAATTTTCCAGCTCCTGCCCCCAACATCTTGCTCCTGGAGGATATCAACTTAAGGCACCTAAAATGGAGGAATATAGCAAATAATGTTGCAGTGGTAACACCAGGAGGCAGCTCTGATGAAAACACACACACACGAGCTTTTAAATCTCTGCACAAAATTCAACTTATATCAGCAAATAATAGAGCCTACTAGACTGGAGAATACACTAGACCTCATCTTCACTAACAATGATGATCTGATAAGAAATGTCACCATATCAAAAACAATATACTCAGATCACAACATAATTGAGGTTCAGTCATGTATGCGCGGAGCCCCAGACCGACATAAGGAGATTAGTCACGAGGGAGCATTCACCAAATTCAACTTCAATAACAAAAACATAAAGTGGGACCAAGTAAACCAAGTCCTAACCGATATAAGCTGGGAAGATATACTAAGCAACACAGACCCAAACTTATGCCTAGAATAACAAAAAAGGCACAATACCGTGACTGGAAAGATACACAAATAACTCCCACATAAAAGAGAGAAGCTTACGACGACGTTTCGGTCCGACTTGGACCATTGACAAAGTCACACTTTGTGAATGGTTCAGGTTGGACCGAAACGTCGTCGTAAGCTTCTCTCTTTTATGTGCGGGTTATTTGTGTATTATGCCTAGAACAGATTAACTCGGTGGCACTCGATGTATGCACAAGGCTTATTCCTTTAAGAAAAAGGAGGAGTAGATGTAAAATAGAAAGAGACAGGCGCTCCCTTTACAGGCGACGGAAAAGAATAACAGAGCGGCTAAAAGAGGACAATATATCTGAAATGCCTAGGGAGACACTGGTCAGAGAAATAGCAAACATCGAACTCAAGCTAAAGGAATCTTATAGGAGTCAAGAATCGCCGGAAGAACTAAAAGACGTAAATGAAATCGAAAGAAACCCCAAGTATTTCTTCTCCTATGCCAAATCAAAGTCGAGAACAACGTCCAGTATTGGGCCCCTACTTAAACAAGATGGGTCCTACACAGATGACAGCAAGGAAATGAGTGAGCTACTCAAGTCCCAATATGACTCAGTTTTTAGCAAGCCGCTAACCAGACTGAGAGTCGAAGATCAAAATGAATTTTTTATGAGAGAGCCACAAAATTTGATTAACACAAGCCTATCCGATGTTATCCTGACGCCAAATGACTTCGAACAGGCGATAAATGACATGCCCATGCACTCTGCCCCAGGGCCAGACTCATGGAACTCCGTGTTCATCAAGAACTGCAAGAAGCCCCTATCACGAGCTTATACCATCCTATGGAGAGGGAGCATGGACACGGGGGTCGTCCCACAGTTACTAAAAACAACAGACATAGCCCCACTCCACAAAGGTGGCAGTAAAGCAACAGCAAAGAACTACAGACCGATAGCACTAACATCCCATATCATAAAAATCTTTGAAAGGGTCCTAAGAAGCAAGATCACCACCCATCTAGAAACCCATCAGTTACACAACCCAGGGCAACATGGGTTTAGAACAGGTCGCTCCTGTCTGTCTCAACTATTGGATCACTACGACAAGGTCCTAGATGCACTAGAAGATAAAAAGAATGCAGATGTAATATATACAGACTTCGCAAAAGCCTTCGACAAGTGTGACCATGGCGTAATAGCGCACAAAATGCGTGCTGAAGGAATAACAGGAAAAGTCGGTCGATGGATCTATAATTTCCTCACTAACAGAACACAGAGAGTAGTCGTCAACAGAGTAAAGTCCGAGGCAGCTACGGTGAAAAGCTCTGTTCCACAAGGCACAGTACTCGCTCCCATCTTGTTCCTCATCCTCATATCCGACATAGACAAGGATGTCAGCCACAGCACCGTGTCTTCCTTTGCAGATGACACCCGAATCTGCATGACAGTGTCTTCCATTGCAGACACTGCAAGGCTCCAGGCGGACATCAACCAAATCTTTCAGTGGGCTGCAGAAAACAATATGAAGTTCAACGATGAGAAATTTCAATTACTCAGATATGGTAAACACGATGAAATTAAATCTTCATCAGAGTACAAAACAAATTCTGGCCACAAAATAGAGCGAAACACCAACGTCAAAGACCTGGGAGTGATCATGTCGGAGGATTTCACCTTCAAGGACCATAACATTGTATCAATCGCATCTGCTAGAAAAATGACAGGATGGATAATGAGAACCTTCAAAACTAGGGAGGCCAAGCCCATGATGACACTCTTCAGGTCACTTGTTCTATCTAGGCTGGAATATTGCTGCACACTAACAGCACCTTTCAAGGCAGGTGAAATTGCTGACCTAGAAAATGTACAGAGAACCTTCACGGCGCGCATAACGGAGATAAAACACCTCAATTACTGGGAGCGCTTGAGGTTCCTAAAACTGTATTCCCTGGAATGCAGGAGGGAGAGATACATGATTATATACACCTGGAAAATCCAAGAGGGACTAGTACCGAACTTGCACACGAAAATCACTCACTCAGGAGGTATGTGAGGAGCTGAACAGGAGATTTAAGGAAGTTTTTACAGTAGAGACAGGAAGGGCTGTGGGAAGACAGCACAGAAGGGAACATCAAGAGGGAATATACCAACAAGTGTTGGATGACATACGAACAACTGAGGAGGAGGTGAAGAAGCTCTTAAGTGACCTTGACACCTCAAAGGCGATGGGACCGGACAACATCTCCCCATGGGTCCTTAGAGAAGGAGCAGAGATGCTGTGTGTGCCTCTAACCACAATCTTCAACATATCCCTTGAAACTGGGCAACTACCTGAGAAATGGAAGACAGCTAATGTAGTCCCCATATTTAAGAAAGGAAACAGAAACGAGGCACTAAACTACAGACCTGTGTCTCTGACATGTATTGTGTGCAAAGTCATGGAGAAGATTATCAGGAGGAGAGTGGTCGAACACCTGGAAAGGAACAAGATTATAAATGAAAACCAGCATGGGTTCATGGAAGGCAAATCTTGTATCACAAACCTCCTGGAGTTTTATGACAAGGTAACAGAAGTAAGACACGAGAGAGAGGGGTGGGTAGATTGCGTTTTCCTAGACTGCAGGAAGGCCTTTGACACAGTTCCCCACAAGAGATTAGTGCAGAAGCTGGAGGATCAGGCACACGTAAAAGGAAGGGCACTGCAATGGATAAGGGAATACCTGACAGGGAGGCAGCAACGAGTCATGGTACGTGAAGAGGTATCACAATGGGCGCCTGTTACGAGCGGGGTCCCACAGGGGTCAGTTCTAGGACCAGTGCTATTTTTGATATATGGGAACGACATGATGGAAGGAATAGACTCTGAAGTGTCCCTGTTCGCAGATGACGTGAAGTTGATGAGAAGAATTAAATCGGACGAGGATGAGGCAGGACTGCAAAGAGACCTGGACAGGCTGGACATGTGGTCCAGTAACTGGCTTCTCGAATTCAATCCAGCCAAATGCAAAGTCATGAAGATTGGGGAGGGGCAAAGAAGACCGCAGACAGAGTATAGGCTAGGTGGACAAAGACTACAGACCTCACTCAGGGAGAAAGACCTTGGGGTGACCATAACACCGAGCACATCACCGGAGGCACACATCAACCAAATAACCGCTGCAGCATACGGGCGCCTGGCAAACCTGAGAATAGCGTTCCGATACCTTAATAAGGAATCGTTCAAGACACTGTACACTGTGTATGTTAGGCCCATACTGGAGTATGCAGCACCAGTCTGGAACCCACACCTGGTCAAGCACGTCAAGAAGTTAGAGAAAGTACAAAGGTTTGCAACAAGGCTAGTCCCAGAGCTCAAGGGAATGTCGTACGAGGAAAGGTTAAGGGAAATCGGACTGACGACACTGGAGGACAGAAGGGTCAGGGGAGACATGATAACGACATACAAGATACTGCGGGGAATAGACACGGTGGACAGAGATAGGATGTTCCAGAGAGGGGACACAGGGACAAGGGGTCACAACTGGAAGCTGAAGACTCAGACGAGTCACAGGGACGTTAGGAAGTATTTCTTCAGTCATAGAGTTGTCAGCAAGTGGAATAGCCTAGCAAGTGAAGTAGTGGGGGCAGGAACCATACATAGTTTTAAGAAGAGGTATGACAAAGCTCAGGAAGCAGAGAGAGAGAGAGGATCCAGTAGCGATCAGTGAAGAGGCGGGGCCAGGAGCTGAGTCTCGACCCCTGCAACCACAATTAGGTGAGTACAATTAGGTGAGTACACACACAGTTTAGTTTAATATCTTTATTATGCACCCCATACCCATCCTGTGGGCGGTAGTCAAAAGATTACAAAGGTACATAATGGGTCCAGTGACTGGACCCCAAAGTTATGATAGCTGAACTAGTTACAAAGGTAATGAACTCCAGGTAGATCTGGTCACAATCATGGCAAGTTACAGAGATAATGAATCAGCTTCACTCCTATAAATGGTTACAGTCATGAACAAATTACAAAGTAATGAACCACTGATACGTCCACACCTGGTCACAATTGTAATGAGTTATAAATGCAAATATTAAGTGGATCATACACCCACACTAGCGCGCGCGCACACATACACACACCAGGGCGCACGCACGGACATGTGCACACGAGCGTATAAATATATGCATACACACAAGGATGCACACCCACACACAGAGCAGGACAGAACAGCAAGGGCAAGCACACACACACAACTACTCTCAGAACCATACAACCTATCACACCATCCCAACACACACTACAATCCATACCCACAGCCTCCACCCAACACCGAGCTATAGAATCTCACAGTATGCCACCAGGTCTCCCACCCTCACAGGCCCCCCAAACCACAGTGTTGGAAAGGAAACTGAAGGTATGGTACACAAACGCTGATGGAATAACAAATAAGTGGGAGGAGTGGCACGAAAGAGTCAAAGAAGCATCACCGGACATCATAGCTCTCACAGAAACCAAGCTTACAGGTATGATAACAGATGCCATCTTTCTAACGGGATACCAAATCCTGAGGAAAGACAGAGGGAACAGGGGGGGTGGAGGAGTGGCGTTGCTGATCAAAAATCGCTGGAATTTTGATGAGCTGGAGAGAGGAGATAGCGGAGAAGAAAGTCATTACATAGTGGGAACACTTCACTCTGGAGGTCCCAAGGTGGTAATAGCAGTGATGTATAACCCACCACAGAACAGCAGGAGGCCAAGGCAAGAGTACGACGAGAGCAATAGAGCGATGGTTGACACACTGGCTAGAGTGGCCAGAAGAGCTCATGCATGCAGGGCAAAGCTCCTGATCATGGGTGACTTTAACCACAAGGAGATCGATTGGGAGAACTTGGACCCACATGGGGGCCAAGATACATGGAGGGCTAAGATGATGGAGGTGGTACTGGAGAACTTCATGTACCAACACGTAAGGGACACTACAAGAGAGAGAGGAGAGGATGAACCAGCAAGGCTGGACTTAGTATTCACCTTCAGTAGTGCAGATATCGAGGACATCACATATGAAAGACCCCTTGGGGCCAGTGACCATGTGGTTTTAAGCTTCGAATACACAGTAGAGCTACAAGTGGAGGGAGAAGCAGGAAGGCCAGGACGAATGAAGCCAAACTACAAGAAAGGGGACTACACAGGAATGAGGAACTACCTGAACGGGGTTCAGTGGGACAGAGAACTGGCAGGGAAGCCAGTTAATGAGATGATGGAATATGTAGCAACAAAATGCAAGGAGGCTGAGGAGAGGTTTGTACCCAAGGGTAACAGGAGTAATGAAAAAGCCAGGATGAGCCCATGGTTTACCCAAAGGTGCAGGGAGGCAAAAACCAAGTGTGCTAGGGAATGGAAGAAATATAGAAGGCAAAGGACCCAGGAGAATAAGGAGAACAGTCGTAGAGCCAGAAACGAATATGCACAGATAAGAAGGGAGGCCCAAAGACAATATGAAAATGACATAGCAGCGAAAGCCAAATCTGACCCGAAACTGTTGTACAGCCACATCAGGAGGAAAACAACAGTCAAGGACCAGGTAATCAGGCTAAGGAAGGAAGGAGGAGAGACAACAGGAAATGACCGTGAAGTATGTGAAGAACTCAACAAGAGATTCAAAGAAGTGTTCACAGAGGAGACAGAAGGGACTCCAGAAAGACGGAGAGGTGGGGCACACCACCAAGTGCTGGACACAGTGCACACAACCGAGGAAGAAGTGAAGAGGCTTCTGAGTGAGCTAGATACCTCAAAGGCAATGGGGCCAGATAACATCTCCCCATGGGTATTGAGAGAGGGAGCAGAGGCACTATGTGTACCCCTAACAACAATATTCAATACATCTATCGAAACAGGGAGATTGCCTGAGGCATGGAAGACAGCAAATGTAGTCCCAATCTTTAAAAAAGGAGACAGACATGAAGCATTAAACTACAGACCAGTGTCACTGACATGTATAGTATGCAAAATCATGGAGAAGATTATCAGGAGAAGAGTGGTGGAACACCTAGAAAGGAATGATCTCATCAACAGCAGCCAGCATGGTTTCAGGGACGGGAAATCCTGTGTCACAAACCTACTGGAGTTCTATGACATGGTGACAGCAGTAAGACAAGAGAGAGAGGGGTGGGTGGATTGCATTTTCTTGGACTGCAAGAAGGCGTTTGACACAGTTCCACACAAGAGATTGGTGCAAAAACTGGAGGACCAAGCAGGGATAACAGGGAAGGCACTACAATGGATCAGGGAATACTTGTCAGGAAGACAGCAGCGAGTCATGGTACGTGGCGAGGTGTCAGAGTGGGCACCTGTGACCAGCGGGGTCCCGCAGGGGTCAGTCCTAGGACCAGTGCTGTTTCTGGTATTTGTGAACGACATGACGGAAGGAATAGACTCTGAGGTGTCCCTGTTTGCAGATGACGTGAAGTTGATGAGAAGAATACACTCGATCGAAGACCAGGCAGAACTACAAAGGGATCTGGACAGGCTGCAGACCTGGTCCAGCAATTGGCTCCTGGAGTTCAATCCCACCAAGTGCAAAGTCATGAAGATTGGGGAAGGGCAAAGAAGGCCGCAGACGGAGTACAGTCTAGGGGGTCAGAGACTACAAACCTCACTCAAGGAAAAAGATCTTGGGGTGAGTATAACACCAGGCACGTCTCCTGAAGCGCACATCAACCAAATAACTGCTGCAGCATATGGGCGCCTAGCAAACCTCAGAACAGCATTCCGACATCTTAATAAGGAATCGTTCAGGACCCTGTACACCGTATACGTTAGGCCCATATTGGAGTATGCGGCACCAGTTTGGAACCCACACCTAGCCAAGCACGTAAAGAAACTAGAGAAAGTGCAAAGGTTTGCAACAAGACTAGTCTCAGAGCTAAGAGGTATGTCCTACGAGGAGAGGTTAAGGGAAATCAACCTGACGACACTGGAGGACAGGAGAGATAGGGGGGACATGATAACGACATACAAAATACTGAGAGGAATTGACAAGGTGGACAAAGACAGGATGTTCCAGAGATTGGACACAGTAACAAGGGGACACAGTTGGAAGCTGAAGACACAGATGAATCACAGGGATGTTAGGAAGTATTTCTTCAGCCACAGAGTAGTCAGTAAGTGGAATAGTTTGGGAAGCGATGTAGTGGAGGCAGGATCCATACATAGCTTTAAGCAGAGGTATGATAAAGCTCACGGCTCAGGGAGAGTGACCTAGTAGCGATCAGTGAAGAGGCGGGGCCAGGAGCTCGGACTCGACCCCCGCAACCTCAACTAGGTGAGTACAACTAGGTGAGTACACACACACACCCACACACACACACACCAACACCCACACACACACCCTCACACACACCCACACACACACCCTCACACACACCCTCACACACACCCACACACACACACCCATACACGCACACACACACCCACACACGCACACACACACCCACACACCCACACACACACACACAGACACACAGACACACACATACACACAGACACACACACACACACACACACACACACACACACACACACACACACACACACACACACACACACACACACACACACACACACACACACACACACACACACACTCAGCAATCAGCGAAGAGGCGGGGCCAGGAGCTGTGAATCGACCCCTGCAACCACAAATAGGTGAGTACAAATAGGTGAGTACACACACACACACACTCACACACACACACACACACACACACACACACACACACACACACGTGGTAATGCTTTATTTACAGCTAGCAAAGTCAGGGTATTTCTCCAGAATGGTCTGCAATATACCACTGTGGATAAAATACTTTGCCATTTCTTGAACATTTCTGAGTGAGTTGTTTCTAAATTCATTAATTTGATCACACTCCAGTACATAATGACGCAGGGTGTGACAATAGTCCATCTGGCAAAGTTTACATTTCGTTTGGTCTACATCTGGTGGTGGTGATTTAACCTGCCAAAGATACTTGTAACCCAGCCGGAGCCGGGCGGTAGTGACATCCAAGAGTCTGCTTATTTTGTTGGATGCACCATAGACATGTGGCTCCTCCTGCATGATGGAATGGTGATAGATGGACTGACTTGTGTCAATCTCCCTAAGTCTTAAGTCAATAAAGTTCATTTGAAGTTCTTTTCGTATTATTGTTCTCAAACTGCTAACTGACAACCCAAGATTGTAATCTACTCCCTCTTTGAAAGCATACAGCTTAGCCAATTTATCAGTTCTATCATGCATCTGAAGACCAATGTGAGATGGAATCCACAGCATGTGCACTCTGACTCCACTGTCCACAATCTTACCATATCTATGTCTGGCTTCTGACACAAGCATGCCACAATTTATACTTAATGAGTTGAGAGCATTTATGGATGACAGAGAATCAGTTACAATTAAAGTGTCAGCCTTAGATACATGGACACATTTGAGTGCAAGGAGTATGGCAAACAGTTCTGTTTGAAGGGTAGAGGCTCAGTTATTGATGCGTGCTCCAATTTCTTTATGAGAGCCATCACTCTGTGTGACAACAGCAGCACTACCAGCTGCACCAGTGGACTGGTGAACAGAACCATCGACGTAAATAATTTGTGAAAGAGTGTTCTGTGTGACTAAGTTATCAATACAGCTTAAGGCATCATGTTTGGCTTCAAGACGAAGCTTTGGGGGGAAATGGAGGAATGGTAGTTTGGAATGGGGTAAGATAAGATAAGATAAGATAAGATTTCGTTCGGATTTTTAACCCCGGAGGGTTAGCCACCCAGGATAACCCAAGAAAGTCAGTGCGTCATCGAGGACTGTCTAACTTATTTCCATTGGGGTCCTTAATCTTGTCCCCCAGGATGCGACCCACACCAGTCGACTAACACCCAGGTACCTATTTGCTGCTAGGTGAACAGGACAACAGGTGTAAGGAAACGTGTCGAAATGTTTCCACCCGCCGGGAATCGAACCCGGGCTCTCCGTGTGTGAAGCGGGAGCTTTAGCCACCAGGAGCAGGGAAATGTCTCTGTTGTCTAACTTGATATAGATCATGTAGCTGGTTCATGCGGAGGTCGGTTCCAGTTTTTTCGATCCATCTGGAAGGATGTTCACCAGTGCTAAGGAAAGTTTGGAGGGCTTCTGTGCAGGGGTTTGAATGGGCTAGCCTAAGCATATTGACCCCAATAAGGATATTTCTTTCAGTAACACGATCTCTAATGCTTGGAATATTAAGTTCTTTCCGCATATTTAAAATTTTGGCAGTACGAGGGCATCCTAGGATGATCCTCATTGCTTCGTTTTGCAGTTTTTCCAGCCCTCCAAGCTTCCAGTCAGACACGAGTGCAAGTAGTGGCGCCGCATAATCAACCAATGATCTAATATAAGCAAGATACATCATTTTCACAATTTTAACATTAGCACCATACCTGGGATGAAAACCTGCCACAACTCTAAGTGCTCTCAGCCTTTCTTTGTATTGGCGACAAAGTCTCGTTACAACAGGTCCAAGTAGTGGAACCTCAAAGCCCAGATACCTGTATCTGCTTACATATTCTAGAAGAAACCCATCATGCAACTGGATCTGACGAACTGTGCCTCTCTGTCGAGGAGGACGCCTGTTGAGTATCTTTGTTTTATCCCCTGAGATTATTAACCCCAGGTCCTGACACGAGGCTAGTACATGATTAAGAATGTTTTGGGTGTTGGAGAATCCGGTGGTGTGAATCATTGTCATCAGCAAAACTAACCATATAATGATGGGGCTGGCTAGGCATGGCATTAAGTAAGGCATTAATCAAAATGTTGAAAAGTGTGGGACTAAGCACACCTCCCTGTGGGGTTCCTAATTCAAAATCTTTAGTTACACTTCTATGTCCCTGGAACAACACAGACGACTTTCTGTTGGACAGGTAACCTTTAATCCAGCGGAGAAGCCATCCTCCAACATCCATTCTGGCAAGTTCACTAATGATTACATGTCGGTTGGCTACATCAAAAGCGGATTTAAGGTCAAGGAACGTAGCGTATGAGCTGTCAGTGTGCAGAGTGAGAAAGGTGGTAATGCAATGATGCACACTCCTTCCATGCATGAAGCCATGCAACCGGGGTGACAAGAATTCCTTAATTCTGTGCATAAGACGATTAAGAATCATCCTTTCGAATGTTTTACACAAGCAGCTAGTAAGGGATATTGAGCGAAATGAGTTTTGTTGATTGGGCTTCGGAATGGGAATAATGAGGCTATTGGTCCATGATTTAGGGAGTTCCCCAGTGACATAACTCATGTTATATAATTCAAGTAAAGGATTACCTGGTACTCGACACAGCAATCTGAGTATGTTGTAAGTAATACCATCCTCACCAGGCGACGTGGAGTTGCCCTTAGTTAGTGCTGCATCAAGTTCATAATTTTGTGAAAGGAATGTTGCAGTCATCTGCCTTGCTGAGCATAAAGCAAACAAGTCTCTCCCTTGCATCATATTTGTCCAATAATTTCGCCTGTGTGGTACTGGGAAGACTGTCATAGCTAGATGTAGCAGCCCAAGCACTGACTAACTCATTCGCCCTATGCAAGGGATGAGGGTGCGCGATCTGCCCAGTTCTGTTACCCTTAATTCTATTTATGTCCCTCCATGCCCGGCTAAGTGGGGTGTGAGCATTAAGACCGTTGACAAATTGTTCCCAGTCTGTTTGCCGCAGCTCTGTCATACGCTCTCTGGCAGCAGCAAGGGCAGTTTGGAAGAGGCTCAGCATTTCAGGGGTACGATGGTTTCTATAGGCTAGGCCTAGTCTGCGAGCAGTACGTTTCAATATTCGAAGTTTAGAATCATTGTAATAGGTATGGTTTTTATAAGACTTATGATTATTATGGAAGTCATTTGGATTTAGAGTAGTAGGAGGTTTCAGAGGCGGCTCTAAGAAGTTCTGAATACTGCTCACAAGGTCATTGTTAAAAGTCTCGACAGAGGTACACTCATAGGAATTATACCAGTCAGTCACATGTGCAACAAAGTCATCATGTTGATCAGGGGAAACATTAAGACGTTTCCGTTTGAATATCCCACCAGGGAGAATAGTATTACCAATATCTAGAGAGGTTAGCCTTGGGAAATGATCAGACGCTATATCTGTTACAATAGAAGACTCACAGCTGGCAGAAGTAATGTTGAAGCCCAGGCACAGATCAAGGACACCTCCATAGATATGTGTGGGTTCAAGGTCACCTACAATTTGCACATTATCATGACTGTTTAAGAGTGACAACAGTTGATTGCCATTACGATTACCAAACTGAGAGTTTCCAATGCTTTTGTGTCTTGCATTATAATCACCAATAATGAGAGTAGGTTCAGACTGAGCACAAGTTGGGAGCTCCAAGTAATTAAACTTATCAGCAGGAGCGTACAAGTTAAATATGTTGAGAGCAGAGTTCCCAATATAAATCCTAACACCGTGATATTGTAGCCCCTCTGTTTTCTTATGTGCAAGAAGTTGATGGGGAAGTGATTTTTTAATATATAGAACACAAGAGATAGTAGATTTGAGGTTATATGCAACAAACGATGGCAATTTAGAGGGTTGGGATTTTTCAGGGACTCTGTACTCTTGTAGACACACAATATCAATGGATTCAGTGGTTACTTTATGATGCAGGTCAGAAAATCTTTTTCTAAGTGACGCAATATTCCAACTTAAAATGGATAGTTTATACGAGTTTGGTTCCATTATAAAAGTCCAGGGATAGTATTCAATTTCTCAGCAAAATGAAAAAACTTACTAAATAACAAACAGACATAATCAATATCAATATCATCAGTATTATCCTATATATAAGTCCCAGCACACATAAGGGGGATTACCAACAGACCCCTGGCAGTCTTCAAGCTGGCACTGGACAAGCACCTAAAGTCGGTTCCTGACCAGCCGGGCTGTGGCTCGTACGTTGGTTTGCGTGCAGCCAGCAGCAACAGCCTGGTTGATCAGGCTCTGATCCACCAGGAGGCCTGGTCGCGGACCGGGCCGCGGGGGCGTTGACCCCCGGAACTCTCTCCAGGTAAACCACCAGTAGAGCTACGGGATACTCATGGAAGGTGGTGATA
Organism: Cherax quadricarinatus; assembly: GCF_038502225.1. NCBI lineage: Eukaryota > Metazoa > Arthropoda > Malacostraca > Decapoda > Parastacidae > Cherax > Cherax quadricarinatus. The sequence goes on from NC_091294.1 coordinate 77,587,148, forward strand.
GCCCTGTCTACTGCTGTTGAGGACGTCAGTAAGGTATCAGAGAGTAGGGTATACCTCCAGGTATACCTGATGGTATGTATACCTTTACTGATACCTGCAGGTATACCTTCGTATATATACCTTTGCTGATACCTTCAGGTATACCTTCATATATATATATATATATATATATATATATATATATATATATATATATATATATATATATATATATATATATATATATTTTTTTTTTTTAACTCTTGGGTATCTTTATTGAGGAAACGTTTCGCCACACAGTGGCTTCATCATATATATATATATATATATATATATATATATATATATATATATATATATATATATATATATATATATGGGGAAATTGCAGAGACACTGCTTTCAGAGATCACAAGGTTCGTCAACAATTCCTTGGCTGGTCTGATTCCTGATGAAATTAGACCTTTCTTTTTTGGTGCAACACTTTGTGCACTTAAAAAGAAGGATGGAGGAATTCGGCCAATTGCAGTAGGCAACACGTTACGCCGCCTCGTATCCAAAGCTGCTGTCCGAAGTATTCGTGCACAGGCAGCCATGATGCTTCAACCAAACCAGCTTGGCTTTGGGGTCTCTCAAGGAAGTGAAGCAGCGGTTCATGCAACAAGGGCATATATCAACAACCTGCCTGAGGACAATGCAGTGGTAAAATTAGATTTCAAGAATGCGTTCAATCTCCTGAAAAGAGACGTGGTATTAGCAGCAGTACAAGAACATTTCCCTGGTCTCTTCCCTTTTGTTTCAGCTGGGTATAGCAAGGAATCAATGCTTCTCTTTGGAGAGCATGAAATCACATCATCAGAGGGTGTCCAACAAGGAGATCCTCTTGCACCATTTCTCTTCTGTATTGCAGTTAGGGAAATCACAGTCAGACTGACCAGCGAGCTAAACATCTGGTTCCTAGATGATGGCACACTAGCAGGTACAAAGGAGTCCCTCCTACATGACCTTACACAGGTAATGACACGGGGACAGGAAATGGGTCTCATACTGAATCCATCCAAATGTGAAATCATCTCAGTCAGTCAACAAGTGATAAATGCAGTGAGATCAAAACTACCAGGAGCAGCAGTCATTGCTCCCACAAATAGTGTCTTGCTAGGAGCACCTTTGGGAAGCAATGCCATTGACACAATTCTCAGGAAGAAATTGGAAGAGTTAAGGAGAATGGAACAACGAATAGGCAATCTGGACACCCACGATGCCTTGTACCTTCTCACAAAGTGCTTGAGTCTGCCCAGGTTGACATATTTCCTAAGATGTGCACCTTCATATGATAACCCTATACTGCACGAATATGACAGTATTCTGAGGCAGATTTTTACGAAAGTACTTAACCTTACTCTAGAAGACGGGCAGTGGAACCAAGCTACACTTCCAGTCAGACTAGGAGGCATTGGTGTCCGCAAGTCATCACAGATTGCGTTACCTGCTTTTCTGTCCTCGTGTATTGCATCCAGAGAGCTTGTAGCAGCGATTCTCCCTGAACATCTTAGGGACAAGATTGGAGCCCAGGACCAAAAATTCATTGACGGAGCAATGATCTGGGATAATCTAACGGGCTCAGAAACCAGACCTGCTCCCCCCAACAACTACAAACAATCGCACTGGGATGGTCCAATAGTGGAAAATATAGCCTCAACGATGCTTCAGAGTGTGTCAGGGAAGGATAGAGCCCGCCTGCTGGCAGTGAGAGCCCCTCATGCTGGGGACTTTCTGTTGGCTGTTCCCAACTCCAGCCTTGGCACACGCCTCGACCCACAGACCATCCGCATCGGTGTTGCCCTTCGACTTGCCGCCCCTATTCTCGCCGAACACAGGTGTATTTGTGGCAGTGAAGCAGCAGACCGATTCGGGTACCATGGTCTTGTGTGCCGTAAATCCGAGGGAAAGATTGCAAGACATGAGGAGGTTAATAACATTATCAAGAGGAGCCTCACAACAGCTGGATGCCCAGCAGTAAGGGAGCCACCCCAACTATGCAGATCTGATGGCAGCCAGAAGCGTCCAGATGGTATCACCCTTCAAGCCTGGACAGATGGGAAGCAGGTGGTGTGGGACTATACATGTGCATCTACCTTGGCTGATACCTATCTCCAATACACCAGGGAGGAAGGAAGGGCAGCTGCCAGCTTTAGGGAGTCCCAAAAGTCTAGAAAATATGGAGAACTTGCCCATCATTATATGTTTGTTCCCATAGGCTCAGAGACCCTTGGCTCATGGGGAAAGAGTGCATCTAATTTCCTTAAGGAGCTGGGAAAAAGACTCATCAGGGTAACTAGGGATCCCAGGGCAGCTAGTTTTCTGTTCCAGCGGCTCAGCGCGGCTGTTCAAAGGGGTAATGCATGCTGCATTTTGGGCACACGCCCCAGCTCTGAGGAGCTGGATGAGATTTTCGCTTTATAATCGGTGATACACACGTAACAACATGTATATATATATATGTATATGTATATGTATATATGTATATATATGTATATATATATATATATATATATATATATATATATATATATATATATGCCACCTTTATATCAACAATGTATCTCTTAAATCTTCTGTGCCATATTATGTAATAAAATATTCCTATTGGTAAAAAAAAAATAGTTTAAAAGATGGGGTGGTAGGGGAAGTGGAATATTCAAATGGCTTCAGGAAGAAATCCAAATATTCTTCCTTGAAGCCTTTTTATCTATATATATATATATATACATTTACTGATACCATCAGGTATACCTTCACTGATACCTTCAGGAATACCTTAGTGATACTTCAGGGATACCCTAGTGATACCTCCAGGTATACCTTCAGGGATACAAACTCAAGTATTTTTCGTTCAAAAAGCCTAAAAATAATTATTCTACGCACATAAAACGTAAAAATAATATATATTCTGCCTACACAAGGCCTAAAAAACAATTTTGTACAGAGCCTAAAATTTTTATACTTTTCAAAAAAATTTCGGATCATAAGTAAATTTTTACGCCAGTTAATAGATATATAAATTAAAACTGGCCTATCGCAGCTGGAAAGAGCCTTTACTAGACCTTTTAAATAGACCTATGGTGGGAATTTAGACAAAGTAATCCTCGGAGAAATTCAGGGGAAATTGTACCCACAGGAGACTCTGTTTTTCCAATTATTTTGCTGTTTTGGGGGCGAGGTAGGCCTACCAGGCGGTGCAGAGGGGTGAAAATAGGCGAGTTTGTCTCATGAAGGGTGGCTATAGGCCTTGGAATAGTCCTATAACCAATTAGTTCCCACATGACCTATTTTCTGCAGGAAATGAAAGGTTGTAGACACAAAGAGGCCGCGTTCACTTACTCCCGAAAAATCCCTTATTTTTACCATTTTCTCCCTTAATACCCCACTTTTTTCGTTTTTTAAGGCGCGAAATTATAGATTGTGAGTTGGCACATGTACCTAGGTGGGTAAAAATAGGTCAAAATGGGCGTAAATGGGTTAAAATGGGCAATATTTATGTTGGTTGAGGTGAAGAGGCTGACTGTAGGGATCAGCTGTGAGGAGGAAAGTTAAGGTGTCGGGTCGTGGCTGTTTCTTGGTCCATTATCTACCCCCAGCTGCTCTACCACGGGGCCACCTGCCTCCCACACCCTCATATAATGTCCGCCGGATGCTGTGGCACCAAGAAACCCAAGTTAAATGGCGGCCCACAGGTAAAAATGGGGTTTATATGGCGGCAAGTCGGGTCTTGGGCGCCCTCACCCCACGGGGAAATTTTGTGATATTTGCTCCCCCTGGGTTGTCCAGGGGAGCTACGCCCCCGTTCATGGGGGGGATTTGGAGGGGTGCCCCATGGGTATATTCCTGGGTATGGGGCCCCTCATTAAGGGGGTCAGGGGGAGTGGGGGAGGGTAAAATAGGTCATGACTAGTGAGTCAAGGTCCCGTCCCCAGTGAGGCTATTATTGGGACATGTGGGTTTAGCGCTCCCCCGGGGGATATGGAGGGACGTGAGGGGTTTAGAGCTCCCCTGGGGGTGTTGTGGGGGGAGATGAGGGTTTAGAGCTCCCCTGGGGGGTGGTGGGGGGACGTGAGAGTTTAGATCTCTCGTGGGTGTACGGGGGGACGTGAGGGTTTAGAGCTCCCCCTTAAGGTGTGTGGGGTGACGAGAGGGTTTAGCGCTCCCCTTGGGGTGTTATGGGGGGACATGAGGGGTTTAGAGCTCCCTGGGGGATGTGAGGGTTTAGAGATGCCCCTGGGGGGGTGTTGTGGAAGACATGAGGGTTTAGAGCTCACCCCCGGGGGCGTTTTGTGGGTCATGAGGGTTTAGAGCTCACCATGGATATTGTCCCATGTGGATTTAGAGCTCCATGTGGATATATAGCATTCCATGCCAGTTTAGAGCTCTCCCTATATGCAGTAATCTTGTGTCTCATACCAGTTTAGAGCTCCCTGTGAAAGTAATAAAAATTTATTACACAAAATACAATTTTAATATATAAATTTTTTTTAACAGCAGGAATTTAGAAACAATTTAAATTTAATATATTATTTCTAACAAATTTCAAAAATTATTTAGATTTAATATATTTTTCTAACACGAATTTCAAAAATGATTTCAATTTGTGGTTTGGCCGTAGCATTGTGTTGATATTGCAACGACCCCAGTACTAAGATTTTCTGTTGTGCAGCTAGCTAGTTGAGCTAATTAGTTAGCTAGTAATGTTAAGTTGGTTAGGTTAAGTTAGGCACAGGTACACATAAGTACAACTATCATACACAGTGTAAATTGCCTTGAATAACCCCATAAAAGTCAGTGACTTAGTTGGTCCTCGATTTATGAACACATTGGGGACCTCCTGTATATAATAATATACACAATACAGAAGATTTTCACCGTGTTTGTAAGTCGAGGACTTGCTGTATTTCTGTTGGGGTCCTTCTCGAGGGAATCTTGATTAGGGTGGGAGACGTATTGGAAAAACTCCTAGTTAATAATCTGTGTTTAGTTGCTAAGTGGATTTTAAGCACTAGGATTAGTCTTCTAGTAATGCACTATATGCTAGTAGCTTTATTTTGCACCTAACACTATTTTATTACGTGCAGTAAGATCACAGTAAGCAGGTGATATCAAAATATGTAACTAGTGAAAAAAATAATGAAATAAGTCACTTTGACTGGCTTTTTTTTATGGTTTATCCTGGTCAATTTACACGTTTGTTGCAATGCAGTAAGATCACAGTATACAATTGTTATCACATGCAAAATAACCCCAGGGGGAAAAAAATAGTGAATTATCAAGCGCTTTTGTGATTTCTCACATTCTGATGGAAATAAACCATTTTGGCTGACTTTTTCTGGGTTATCCTGGTCAATTTACACACATGTTGCTATTAACAAACTGTGGCTAGCCAGGGATCAAGCCTGTGTTATTTTAGCCCACTTCATGGGTAGCAAGTAAAAATTTATGACTCTCTAACCACTGGGCCGTCACTCCAACAATTGCATTAATACAGTAGAGCCCCCATATCCATGGGTTCGGTTTCTGTGGTTTCAGTTATCCGTGGTTTACCATGGAATGAAAATAAGCCATAATTTTTCTTAATAATGGTCCCATTTTGCAAAAGTAGTGGTGACATTTGTTCAAATTCTAAGAGAAGCTGTGAAGTGCTTCCCATCAGTGAAAAAGTGGTAATTCTCCACTTATTTTACATAATTTATCAATTAAACTTTATAATAGGCATGTATAGGACTTACACGTATATGGGGTTCGCTACTATCCACAGTTTCTGGCATCCATTGTAGTTCTTGGAAGGTATCCCCCGTGGATACCAGGGCACTACTGTATATGTAACTATGCAATAAGCTCACTGTAAATAAGTGATATGACAGTATGCAAAACAACCACTGTGAAAATAATAGTAGATTTCCAAGTGCTTTTGTGATTTCTCACATTATAAAAAACAGGTCCTTGATAATGTGAGAAATCACAAAAGCACTTGGAAATTCACTATTTTTTCACTGGTTATTTTGCATATTGTGATATTATCTGCTTACTGCAATCTTATTGCATAGTAACATATGTATAAATTGACCAGGATAACTCCAAAAAAACAGTCAAAGTGACTTATTTCCATCATAATGTAAGAAATCATAAAACAATTGGAATTCACTATTTTTTCACTAGTTATTTTGCACATTGTGATATCACCTGCTTACTGTGATCTTATTACATATAATAGAATATGTTAGACACAAAATAAAGCTACGTACTAGCATGCGATGAATTTTGGGCAGACTAATGTATGTATATACAGTCGAACCTCCCATATCCACTGATTCAGTATCAGTGGTTTCAGTTATCCATGTTTTACTGTGGCCCCAAAATACCTCTTAATTTTGCATAATAATGGCCCCAAACTACAAAAGTAGAGAAGGTGACAGTTGTTCAAAGTATAAGAGAAGCTGTGAAGTGCTTCCCATCAGTGAAAAAGTGATAATTCTCCACTTATTGTGCATAATTTAACAATTAAACTTTGTAATAGCTATGTATATGACTATATATAGGGTTTGATGCTATCTGTGGTTTTGGTATCCATGGCAGGTCCTTGGAGCGTATGTCCTGTGGTGTGGATATGGGGGCCTTACTGTATTTACTATGTTGAAAATGGTATACAATACTGACAAGTTGATTAAGACACGTGCAACAACAGTTGGGTATCTTTATTGTTGCAACATTCCTCTTACACAGACTTCTTCAGTCAAATACAGAGGCAGCAGGTGTAGTAGTGAAATGAAGATGATGTAATTAGTCCATCAACCTTGGAGAAATAGTATTTGAAGTGGTCAGTCCCTAAGGTTGGAGAGTTCATCTCCATGGTCTGGAACAGTATGAAGCTGAAGCATGAGAACGGAGTCGTAAATAGTGTCGAAGGTGAGGTGAAAGATCTGGAAGACATTGTAAGGGACAGGATCCAGTAGTGGAAGAAGGCAGGTTCATCTGGAATCCAACCATTCTCACACATAACTTGTAGTTACGTGATGATGAATGGAAGATGTCCTTTGTACAGGGACTGACCACCTCATATCTCCAAGGTGGATGGACTGATTACATCTTCATTTAACTACTACACCTGTTACCTCTGTATTTGACTGAAGAAACCTACTGTGTAGGCAAAAACATTTCAACAATAAAGATACCCAACTGTTGCACATGTGTCTTAAATGTGTATTTACTATGTTTTATGTACAGTAAGACCTCGACTTAAAAACTTGTTGGGGACCTCCTGTATTGTGTATAATAATATATAATAATGATACACAATACAGAAGATTCCCAACATGTTTGTAAGTCAAGGACTTGCTGTGGCGGACTTTGTGCTTAACAGTATTTTGTCACGTGTAAATTACACATTGTATACTACGCAAAGAAATAAAGGTACAGCATGTAGTCTAGGTGTGTAGTAGGCTATTTCATATAGCCTAGGTGTGCAGTAGGCTATTTCATGTAGCCTAGGTGTGTAGTAGGCTATTCCATATAGCCTAGGTCTGTGGTAGGCTATACCATATAGCCTAGGTGTGTAGTAGGCTATATCTTCACCAGGTGCCAGATCAACCAGGCTGTGATAGATATGTGGGGCAGCGGGCCTCCAGCAGCAATAGCCTGGTTGACCAGGCAAGCACCAGATGAGCCTGGCCCATGGCTGGGCTCAGAGAGTAGATATACTCTCGAAATTCTTCAAAGGTATATCAAAGGTATAAGGTACCATATTGCCTAGATGTGTAGAAGGCTATACCATATAGCCTAGGTGTGTAGTAGGCTATACCATATAGCCTAGGTGTGTAGTAGGCTATACCATATAGCCTAGGTGTGTAGTAGGCTATAAGTAAGTAAGTAAATTTATTCAGGTATACACAATACAGTTACATAGAATTATCATACATAGCAGCATATGTGTAGAGAACCTAGGATAACCCAAAAAAGTCAGAGTGACTTATTTCCAGTGTGTAGTAGGCTATACCATATAGCCTAGGTGTGTAGTAGGCTATACCATATAGCCTAGGTGTGTAGTAGGCTATACCATATAGCCTAGGTGTGTAGTAGGCTATACCATGTAGCCTAGGTGTGTAGTAGGCTATACCATATAGCCTAGGTGTGTAGTAGGCTATACCATATAGCCTAGGTGTGTAGTAGGCTATACCATATAGCCTAGGTGTGTAGTAGGCTATACCATATAGCCTAGGTGTGTAGTAGGCTATACCATATAGTCTATGTGTGTAGTAGGCTATACCATATAGTCTAGGTGTGTAGTAGGCTATACCATATAGCCTAGGTGTGTAGTAGGCTATACCATATAGCCTAGGTGTGTAGCAGGTTATACCATGTAGCCTAGGTGTGTAGTAGGCCATACCATGTAGCCTAGGTGTGTAGTAGGCCATACCGTATAGCCTAGGTGTGTAGTAGGCCATACCGTATAGCCTAGGTGTGTAGTAGACCATACCATATAGCCTGGGTGTGTAGTAGGCCACATTATATAGCCTAGATGTGTAGTAGGCCATACCATGTAGCCTACATGTGTAGTAGGCCATACCGTATAGCCTAGGTGTGTAGTAGGCCATACCGTATAGCCTAGGTGTGTAGTAGGCCATACCATATAGCCTAGGTGTGTAGTAGGCCATACCATATAGCCTAGGTGTGTAGTAGGCCATACCATATAGCCTAGGTGTGTAGTAGGCCATACCATATAGCCTAGGTGTGTAGGAGGCCATACCATATAGCCTAGGTGTGTAGTAGGTCATACCATATAGCCTAGGTGTGTAGTAGGCCATACCATATAGCCTAGGTGTGTAGTAGGCCATACCATATAGCCTAGGTGTGTAGTAGGCCATACCATATAGCCTAGGTGTGTAGGAGGCCATACCATATAGCCTAGGTGTGTAGTAGGCCATACCATATAGCCTAGGTGTGTAGTAGGCCATACCATATAGCCTAGGTGTGTAGTAGGCCATACCATATAGCCTAGGTGTGTAGTAGGCCATACCATATAGCCTAGGTGTGTAGGAGGCCATACCATATAGCCTAGGTGTGTAGTAGGCCATACCATATAGCCTAGGTGTGTAGTAGGCCATACCATTTAGCCTAGGTGTGTAGTAGGCCATACGATATGGCCTAGGTGTGTAGTAGACTATACCATCTAGGTTTGTGTAAATACACTCCACAACGAAATCGCCTAACGACGCATTTCTCAGAAGTTGATTGATGGACTGAACACGACTCCAGGAAGAGAGACTGATCATTGGTCAACAAGCAAAATGCTTCTGAGACCCAGAGTAGCAATTTCCAATTTTACGTCACTAATAATGAATATCATGGTTAAAATAGTTTGTTAGCACTACTTTTCAATATACACCTATGTGTCACAACAGGTTCCAACAGGCTTGCGGCAGTGTGTTTCTTACCACACTTACAGTCTCGGTACCCTTCATTATTGTTCCAGCAGTCATAGAAGATGGTTGTGATGTACAAGTACAATGGACCCTCGACCAACGATGGCATCGTCTAACGTTAAATCCAACTAGCGATACATTTTAACGCAAAAATTTTGCCTCGACTAGCGCTAAAAAACTCGACCAACACGATTCGTTCTGTCTGAGACACGTCCACTTGTGGCCAGTGTTTACAAGCCAGCCAGCCACCGCGGTCCCATCCAAACATACAATCAAAACATTTCATATTATCGCAGCGTTTTTAGTGATTGCACCTGCAAAATAAGTCACCATGGGCCCCAAGAAAGCTTCTAGTGCCATCCCTACAGCAAAAAGGGTGAGAATTACTATGGATATGAAGAAAGAGATCATTGCTAAGTATGAAAGTGGAGTGTGTCTCCGAGCTGGCCAGGTTGTACACAAAACCCCAATCAACCATCGCTATTATTGCGGCCAAGAAAACGGCAATCAAGGAAGCTGTTCTTGCCAAAGGTGCAACTATGTTTTCGAAACTGAGATCGCAAGTGATAGAAGATGTTGAGAGACTGTTATTGATGTGGATAAACGAAAAACAGATAGCAGGAGATAGCATCTCTCAAGCGATCATATGTGAAAAGGCTAGGAAGTTGCATGAGGATTTAATTAGAAAAATGCCTGCAACTAGTGGTGATGTGAGTGAATTTAAGGTCAGCAAAGGTTGGTTTGAGAGATTTTAGAATCGTAGTGGCATACATAGTGTGATAAGGCATGGTGAGGCTGCCAGTTTGGACCAAAAAGCAGCTGAAAAATATGTACAGGAATTCAAGGAGTACATAGACAGTGAAGAATTGAAACCTGAACAAGTGTTTAATTGTGACACTGACAATGTTGTGAAACACTTTAGGAATGTCATAAAGGAACGGGAGGTACAGGCCTCTATGGACAGATATGTTGTGCGACAGAGGTCCAGTGACTCAAGCTGGTCCTTGTGGCATTAAAAGAAGAAGGGAAGTAACCCCAGAAAAGGACTTGACACCTCAAGTCCTAATGGAAGGGGATTCCCCTTCTAAACACTAACACCATCCACACTCTCCCCTCCTCCCATCCCATCAGTCATCACCAGATCTTCAATAAAGGTAAGTGTCATGTAATTGTACATGTCTTCTTCACTTTGTGTGTATTAAAATTAATATTTCATGTGGTAAATTTTTTTTTTCAATACTTTGTCTTGCACGGATTAATTTGATTTCCATTATTTCTTATGGGGAAAATTAACTCGACTAATGATAATTTCGATTAACGATGAGCTCTCAGGAACGGATTAATATCGTTGGTCGAGGGTCCACTGTACTACGTATATAGTTTGAGGTGAGAGGTAGGTGATTTTCTTAGCCAAACACTTTTTAAACTTATACGGTAGAACTCCGGATTTCGTACTTAATCTGTTCCAGGTCAGTCTAAATCCGAAACGCATGAAAACCGAAGTAATATTTTCTATAAGAAATAATGTAAATCCAATTAATCCGTTTCAGACACCCAAAAATATTAACAAAAAATAAATTTTATGGAGAATAACTATAGTGTTGCAGCTCTTCAGTGGTTAGCTCTTCTCTGTGGTCATCCACCAACTCTTCCACATCCTGGCCACTCACATCCAACCCCATGGACAACCCCAAAGCCACAATAAATTTCACAACAGGCATAGGGTTGTCAAGTTTACACTAACTTATATTAAGTTATTTATAGAACTAGGCATTAAAACACAATAAAAAGTAATATACGTACACAGCACATTCATTACTTACTTTAAAATATTTGTAGTCTTAATGTAGGGCAAGAGGTGAGTAGTATTTACTTGTAGTCCCAGGCGGATGTAGTCCACCTGGGCCATACCTACCAGCTACATACACTGTGGCCCACAGCCATATTATCATCCACATACCATGTTCACTGAGTTAAATCATTTCTAACAACTACCTTTAGATGCCATCATAAACAAAGGGAGAAGTAATGAATAATTCATGCCGAGAATTGTAAACTAAAGCGTTATGTAAAGTGTATTAAGGGCGGTGATTGGGCCAGACGCAGATTCATATAGTTTTCTCTAACCCTGGACCAGAGAAAATGTAATGTTTTCTCTCCACTGACTCGCCTCTCGATAGCATATAAACATTTATTTATTTATTTAATAATTTGAACATACAGAGGTACAAAAAAATACAGGTAAGAGCAGCATGCCAAAGCCACTTGTATGCATAGCATTATGGGCAGGCTTAAAATTAACTTAAGATTAACTAAGCAATGATGTAATCAGTGATAAAACATTATTGTAAACAGATAACAATAAAGTACAAATGATGTATTACAAAGACAGGTCATATGGTTGCATGCATTGCTGTACATTCAGTAGAATGGAGTATTCTGTTCAGTAGTGTATTTAACCCTTTGACTGTTTACGACGTATAAATACGTCTTACGAGCCAATGTTTCTGACGTATTTATACGCACAAATTCTAGTGGCTTCAAATCAAGCGGGAAAGGCCTGGTAGGCCTACATGAGAGAGAATGGGTCTCAGTGGTCGGTGTGCGTCCTGTGAAAAAAATCTGGGACCCAGCGGTGCATTGTGGGAACGCCATCTTGTTAGTCCATTTTCACCATGCCTCTCGGTAAGAAGTTCCTCACTCCTCGGTGGATTGGAGGTCTTTTGTTCCCAAGTGATAGCTCTAACAGCGATGAAAATGTCAGTGACAGTGAATTCCAGGGTTTTGAAGTGAGTGTTACCGGAAAAAGTGCCCAGGATAACGTAATTAGTGATGAAAACCCAGATGACCCACAACCTTCCACCTCTGGTGCTGGGCCACCTTGTTCACGTTCACGTTCGCCTGTACCAGGACGAAAGAGAAAACTATTTGGTCGTGTACAACACCCAGATGTTAGCAGTGAAAGTGATAGTGATAGTGATTTCAAGGTCACTGAAAGCAGTTCTAGTGACAGTGAGGGTGAATATTCCCCAGTGAAGTGGCAGTATGTACGACATAGCATGCGGTCTGGTAGTGTTTCATATGTTGTTCCAAGGGGAAGGAGAAACTCTGGGAGCACATCCCATGGCCCTACACCATGACCTGATAGTGAAGATGACGATATTGTAATGATGGGTATGAATGATGTGAGTGAGGGAGCAGGCAGTGGTGGTGATAGTGAGGGTGGCACGGCCCATGTGGCACCATCAGCGGGCCACGCTACTACCCACGCTGCTGACTCTGCACAACAACCAGCCTCACCCGACCCCACACTCCCACAACCTGCACAACCACAACCACAGTACAATATCCAGACCCTACCAGCAGACCGCATCTGGGATTGGCAGGACGGTGACGAGTTTGTTCCCAGTCCCCATGACTTTGATGAAACACAAAGTAGAATAAAGCCATCATATCCACTTGGGAACAATGCCAGTGAACTGGACTGCTTTGAGTTATTCTTCGATGAACCCCTGATGGACATCATTGTCAGGGAAACAAACACATACTGTGATTACACCATGGCAAATACAATTCTCTCACCAAAATCACGGCTACACAAGTGGAAGGAGACAACTGTGGCAGAGATGTACCTGTTTTTTGCCACAATAATGCTTATGCCACATGTGTATAAGCACACTGTCACCACATACTGGGCAACAGAACGCCTGATTTCAACTCCAGGTTTTAGTGACACTATAGGTGTCAATCGTTTCCTGATACTGTTATGTATGTTACACTTTTCAGACAAAACCAGGCCTGACAGAAGCGACAGGTTATATAAGATAAGAAATGTGTTTATGTACCTGAAACAAAAGTGCTGCATGTATTTTTATCCCTTCAGAAAGCTTGTTATTGATGAGTCCTTGATTTTATTCAAAGGAAGACTCTCATTCAAGCAATATATACCAAGCAAGAGGAAACGCTTTGGTATAAAGCTATTTGTACTGTGTGATTGCAGAAGTGGTCTAGTTTTGGATGTCATTGTGTACACTGGCAGTAATACTTTGAGAGATACCATGAAGTTGTTGGGTATCTCTGGTGATGTGGTTCGAACAATGATGGAACCATATCTTGGTAAGGGGCATATGTTATTTACTGATAACTGGTACACAAGCCCCTTACTCAGTGATTTCTTGCGAGTGAACTTGACAAACGTGTGTGGCACAGTGCGTCGTAATCGTAAACATATGCCAAGGTTCAACGGTGGCACTCGCAGAGGTGAGGTGCAAGCCTTTGCTGCCAATGACATCATGGCATTTCGGTGACCTGACAAACGTGATGTCACATTGTTGACATCAGTTCACCGAAACAAAATGGTACACAGTGGCAGGCACAACAGAGAGACCAATGAACCCATTCTAAAGCCTGCAGCTGTCATGGACTACAACCTCAATATGTGCTTAGTGGACAAATGTGACATGCAGATTGGGTTTGCAGACTGTGTACACAAGAGTTATAAGTGGTATACATGTATAAAACTTTTTTTCCATCTTGTTGATATCTCTATGCTAAATGCTTATAACATATACAAGTTGAAGACCAACAAAACACCAAAATATGGTGAATTTTGCTTGTCAGTAATCAGACAAATAATATTCAAGTACTAAGAAACAACACCTGCAATAGACCAGCGCCCACGAAATTACCAACACACGCCATCTCGTTTCAGGCCTGGTGATCACTACCCCATACAACTGCCTCCTGCTACTGCCAAGAAAAATGCTCAGAAGAGGTGTTATGTATGTACACATACCACAAAACGCCCACAAACACGCAGAGACACTCGTTTTATGTGTGAGGAGTGTCAAGTGCCACTCTGCATATACCCATGTTTCAAAGAGTTCCACAAGCTGCAGCAGTTCTAGGAACATGTTTAGTGACTGTACATATGTATATATATTATGGAACAATAGTAATAAACATTGTTTTGTATTGTTTGTTTGTGTAAACAAAGTGTATACACAAACTAATAGTGATAAAGTTTGTTCTGTTATTGTGTTGTAAACAATGAGTGTATATTTGAACAATGCACCTTACACTGGTCTCACAGGCCACATAAGTTACCTGGAACAGAGAAATATTGAAAAATGCAAGAAACCTTTGAATTAGAGTAAATAAAAGAATACCGGGTGGGCGGCAGTCGCCGCTGTTGCCGTACGCACGTCACTTTCTGCAAACTTTGCGGCTCTATATCTCGGTAAGTACTGATGGCAAAATTTTTTTTTTTTAGGCTTAAAACACTCAGAAAAATATTCCTAACATTTCCATAAGAGAAAATAATTTTTTTTTTTTCAAATATTTGGCGACATAGAATGACAGTTTCAGAGAGGGGCCTGAAACAGTCAAAGGGTTAAAAAATAACAAAGTTAGATTGGGTCTTAGGTTTAACATTTATGTGATATAATTATGAGAAACATTTAAGATACACAATTTATAAGGTTCAGTTATTCAGTACTTATTTGGTTTTGGGTGAGTAAGTGATCTTTGAGAAGAGACTTGAATTTATAAACACGTAGTGTTTCTTTTATATTTACAGGTAATGAATTCCAGATTTTAGGGCCTTTTATGTGCATTGAGTTTTTGCATAGCGTGAGATGGACACGAGGAACATCAAAGAGTGATCTGTGCCTTGTGTTATGGTCATGTGTTCTGTTGAGGTTGGCAAGGAGATGTTTGAGGGGAGGGTTTATATCAGAGTTAAGTGTTCTATGTATGTAATAAGTGCAATAATAAGTATGGATGTTTTGTATGGTGAGTAGGTTGAGTGTTTTGAATATTGGTGGAGTGTGTTGTCTGTATGGGAATTTGTTATCATTCTGACTGCAGCCTTTTGCATGTTTATATGCTATGTAACGTGTTTCTTATAATTTGAAGAAAATATCATAGATAGATTAATGAAAATGTCTATATTAACCTAAAATAAGACATTTAATGTGCCCAAGAGTGAGTCACGTACGTATGAGTGGCCCAGGGGGATGCGACTGATATGGACGATTTCTAGCACGCGGTACATAATCCAGACCAAAATTTTGCCCAAAAAAGCGGTCTAAATCCGAAACGTACGATATTCGGTGCATACAAAATCCAGAGTTCCACTAATAAATATTCACTGAGCAAGCTATTGATATGCATGTGAGGCATATTATATTAATTTTATTTTCCTACTGACCACCTCATCAATCATTGGAGCCTGGGATGAAAAATGTTCAACATCCACCGCTCATTGAACCAAACAGAATTTTGCTACCACCACTTCACATAAAACTGGAACTCATGAAAAACTTTGTAAAAGCTATGGACAAATCTGGTCAGGGATTCAAGTGTTTAGCATCAAAATTTGTTGACCAGTGTTACCCCAAACTCCTCTTCTTCCACCTGTTTCTGGAGAGGACTGAAGAAGCTACCGCAAGGCAAAACATTTCCAGAATAAATATACCCAAATGTTGCACAAGTGTGTTATCAACTTGTCGGCTCTGTAGACCATTGACGTACAGCACGACTGTACTTCAGAATTGGATGTGGGTTATTAAGTAGGAATTTTTAAACAAGTCTCCCATGCAAATCTAAATTCCCTCAATGAAATTGTTAATGAAGAATTTTTAAAGATCTTCAACCCGGATGACTAGCAATAAACTCACACTTAACACTAACAAGACCTTCTGTTGGGGTACAAGTACAGGAGGACCCCACTTATATAGCATGATAGGTTACAGGCTACTGTAGGGCCCCATTTTTATAGGTTAGGTTCCAGGTTACTGTAGGGCCCTGCTTATATAACAGGATAGGTTCTGGGCTACTGCTGTAAAGTGAAACTTTTTTTTTCACTTTCAAATGCATATAAAAGCCTGATGATATGTTTACACTATTATATATTAAATGAGCAATACAGCTAGGCCAAAAAAATTCATATACAGTACACACATTACTTAAAATATTTTTGTCCTTAGCTTATAGTGACTGGTGAATCTATTTATTGTGGGAAGTCTGAATAAATGAGGAGTGGATATAACTGAAAACTGCTGCAGTAGCTAAACACTGTAAAGTGAAGTGCTATAAAGCGGGGCCCATCTCTAATGTCCAACTAAACATTATGATTAACAGTACTCTTATTGCTAAACACAATGAGAGAGAGTTTCTGGGTCTGCGCCTTGACAGTATCTTGAAATTCAACGCCCACATTCAACACATTACAAAAATAGTGTCCACAACAGTTGGTATCCTCTCCAAGATAGGTTACTATGTACCACAAATAGCACTACTTACACTATACTATTCTCTAAGCTATTGAATGTATTCAAAATATGTTAATACACTAGAATCCTCACCACCTTTAATTATAATCCAACCATAATTCAACTCAATAAATGTTGTGTAGAATGTTATATAACGTGCTAATCAGTTCTGTCGTGTTCCTTGTAATTCCTAAATTCATTGTTATAACCACTGGAGAATGTATATACAGTAGGGATATAACTTTTTTACTTTTTTTTCCAAATAGAACATCTCCTGTGTAATATATTGATGAACTTTTGTTTAAAAACAATGAAAAAGTCCCTAATTCCTCTCACTTTCCAAAAAAGGCCACCTTTAAATAAAAACTATGAATCAGTATATATCTGCATTACTACTCATAAGTAGCAGTTCAGGAAAGTACTAATTGGCAACTCAAATTAATGAAAAATATTAACTCTTTGAGGGTCGCCAGGCCCTCTCAGAGACTTGTTCTCAGGGTCACCAAAATTTAAAAAAAAAAAAAAAAATTTCTTATGAAAAGATAGAGAATCTTTTCCCGATCATAATGACACAAAAGTATGAAATTTGATGGAAAACTTACGGAATTATGCTCTCGCAAAGTTAGCGGTCTCGACGATGTTTATGCAACGGCGATTTTGCCCGCTTTGAGCCCTATTTTCGGCCAATTCCAGTGTACTAGTTGAAGAAAATCATAACTATTTCGCTAGAACTCCATTTTTTCTATCGGATGAGTACAAGAAACCACCCATTTACCGATTTCAACTATCCAATAAAGTGGTCAGAATTTAGCAATTTTTCCAATTTCAAAAGATGCCAATTTCCAAATAGGGTCCAGAATAAACAAGAAAGACATACCTGGCACTAAAATAACATTTCCTCTGTTCATTAGTCACGTTCTCACGCCCCTCTTCCATTTCTTTTGCTTTCCACTGTGGTTTTTTATTCTCACAAAAATAATAAGATTTACTGTTATGCAGACTACTGCATTAGTGTAGAAATGGTATAAATAATATCAGTGCACTTGTGAAAGAATATTAGACTCACCAGTTGACGTGTATTGGACGCTTGGCATGATTTGTTTACTTTTGAACTTTGGTAAAAATCGATCATTTCTGCTACTTTGAGCTCAATTTCAAGGTACTTTTCATTGTAAAACCAGTCAAAATCATCTTAATTTCTGTAATATGTCTTCCATTCTATACAATGAGACCAGGAAAACTAGAATACAACAATAAATACCATACGAAAATACAGTGCAAAGTCGCTGTTTTAAACCAAAAACACGGTCAAAGTTTTTTTCTCATTACGCACTGTGTGCTGCAGGATTTTTTTTATACTGCACACACTGGCCACATAGACCCATTCTTTCATATGTAGGCCTACCAGCTTTCTCTTGCTAGATTTGAGGGCGTTAGAATTTATGTGTACTAGTACGTCAAAAGCCCTGGCGCGTAAGCCGTACTAGTACGGTCGAAACCCTGAAAGGGTTAATCACCGTATATTTACGTTACTAATCATAAGTAGCAACTCAAAAAATACTAATTGGCAGCTCTATATTATCAAACCACAATTTATCAGTTGTCAGCATCATATTCTGGACAGGATTCTCTGTTTGATAATGGATGAAAATCTTGGTTCTCAACTTAGTTC
This sequence comes from Cherax quadricarinatus, assembly GCF_038502225.1. NCBI lineage: Eukaryota > Metazoa > Arthropoda > Malacostraca > Decapoda > Parastacidae > Cherax > Cherax quadricarinatus. The sequence continues at coordinate 77,605,540 of NC_091294.1, forward strand.
TCCAAACATCGAGTATCCATTTGTATCCCAGCTGGTGAAAAATTATGAGGACAGAATTATGGAACAGAAGAGATCCTCCATAAATCACGATGGAGAGATGATTTGAAGTTTTTGTACCATCTAACATGAGTGTTTAGATTCTGAAGATAAAGGGCACTATCCTTTGATTAACTTTCAGAAAATTCCAAACATTAGCAATGCAAGGTGGAATTCAAGAGCCATTCTTGCTATTCTTGTATTCATTCTTATACCTACAAGATGGAAGATATATAGATTCATTTCATACACCTTGACAGATTATTGGCTTACTGATCAGATGTACAATGAAAATGACTTCAAGAATTTGTCACAGATATTGAAACCTTACAAAAAAGCACTGAACTAATTGAAAAAATCACTGGAAGCAAGAGCCGTCAGCACTCAATACGTATACCAAGAAATAATCAGTGTTCTAAACATGCAATCAAAGTTATGCAAGAACTGTATGCTGCCTGCGGAAACAAAAACAAACTGCAACTTCGGTTTATTCTAAGCAATAAGTAGTAATATACAAACATGATAACAATGATGCTGTAAGCTGTTTTATTTGCTATTAATATTACATGCAATATGCATTCAAGTTACTTGTTTTTGTTACTCGTTTTTTTAATTCAGGGGCGACATTTTCTAAAATGATATTGATATGAAAGGTCATTGCTTTGCTTTTAGGCAAAAGTTCATCTAATTAAGGTACAGGAATATTACGTTGTAAAAAAGTTATAACCCTAATATATAGCCTCTCCTTACTTAGTGACACTCATTTACCGACGACTCCGACTTACGACAGGCTATTTGACCAATATGCATACCTAAGTAATGTATATTAGAGCTAATTTCCTCTCTTCTGTTTATTACAATATACAGTACACTATAAGCATTTAAAAATATACCAGAAGTGCTATAAATGGCACAAAGATAACATTAAAACAGTATCAAAGATGGTCGAGACAAACCCCACTACCATTATAGTATGCTTCTCACTTAGTGACGAATTCATTTACCGACTTGGTCTTAGGAACGGAACTCCGTCATTAAGTGAGGAGAGAGTGTATTTTAAAATATACAAGAAATGTTATAAATGGTGCAAAGGTGACATTAAAAAAATATCTAAAGATGGTTGACACAAACCCACTACCAGTATAGTATGCTCCTCACTTAACGACCAGTTCGGTTACCAATCAACTCTTAGGCAGTTATTGCCTTATTAGTTTTAAGAGAGGGTTAAGTTTGTCTGAAATACTTTACATATTAAGGGACTTTCTGCATGCACACCCAGATGCCATTCACCTGTGTTCAAACATTGTGTCATGCTGAAATATAGCGTCTGAGTCTAAATTTGTGTGTATGCACCTGGTACGGGTGAAAACATTAGGATGTGTTTCCTTAAGACACCTGCTGTCCCTGTTCACTTAAAAAGTAAGTAGGTATCTGGGTGTTAGTTACCTTACACCTGCTGTCAGTGCTCACCTAGCAGTCAGTAAGTATCTGGGGGACTGATAACCTTATCTTCCACTGTCAGTATCGGACTGTTGAAGCCACTGGTTAAGGAAACGCAGATACAGCCTCTCTTCATTTAGCACCATACTCGTTTACCGGCGCCTCGGACTTACGACGGGCTCTCTGATCAGTATTTATACCTAAATAATGTACATGTATATTAGAACTGATTTCCTCTGTTCTGTTTATTTCAGTATACAGTACACTACTGTATAAACATTTAAGAATATACCAGAAATGTTATAAATGATGCAAAGGTGACATTAAAACAATATCAATGATGGTTGACACAAATTCACTACCATTATAGTATGCTCCTCGCTTAGTGATGAATTCGTTTAAGGACGGCAGCGGTCCGCATTTTAACGACATTTTTTTTATGAACCGATTACGTTCATTTTTGGTGTACTATTAGAAGCTTATATTAAAGAGCCTTTGCTGAAGTTTCAATCATATCGGCCAAAAAGGAAATGAAATATGCAAAATTTACGAAAAATTACATTTGGCAGGGGAGTCCTTCTCAGTGGTACTTGGAAAAGTGGTGTTGACACTTGCTGCTGATAGAACACCTCTAATTCCATCAAATGTCGATTTCAATTCTAAAATAAACCTTATCTTCATGCTAAAAAAAAATAAAGTTTCATAACTTTTTTGATATATTGGAAGATGTCGGCCTTGTTGTTCACATAAATCTAAAAATATTTTGGATAGTTCGGAAACACGATCGCTACCTCGTAAAGCAATCATTCTCCTATGTTTGTTGTGAGAAATCAAGTCAATTCAATCATAAATAAAGGTGATCTTCCCATAAATAGGTAAACAAGTTACTTTCGAGATATAGGCCGAAGCGCGCGGCACCCCGTTGCCCGGGAAATAATTTTTTTCCTCGAAAAATTCGCTTTATTTTACACTTTTTGTGCGACCTACGAGTGTTTATTACAGTTAACCATTGTAAATCCATTTTCTCTCATCACTGATGAGAGAACGGACCCTCTCTTCACCTTCAGGGGAAATATCGATAGAAATTTTTTCCTTGGGGCGTCATATTATGCTATATATTTTTTTTTAAGGTGTACTTTTTATGTTTATATGCTATTATTATATTGCATTATATCATAATAGATCAATTGTGATAGATAAATAAGCCTTATAATTGATATTAGCGTGGGTATGGAATATTTTGTTGGCTGGAGGTGTCGGCCATTTTGTGCACTATTCCCAGGGGTTCCCGATTGGTGCCGTGACCATATTAGCTCCGCCCACTCGGGAATGATCTCAGATGGTGAATTTGTATTATATTAGACATAAAGATATACGAAAACGATAAAAATAACACGGGGAAAAATGTAACAAAAACGTCAACAAAGCCGAGTCAGCGCTTCTTACGCAATATGTTGCATCAGCGCTGTCACCATGCCTGTTATAAATGGCTGTAATTCCTTTTAGAAACATCGTACAAGGATAATAATTATACCAGCGTGTAGCCAGAAAGTTCAGCTATTTTTTGGTAACAATAACTCATTTTTCATATATTTTCGATTTTTTTTGCTCCGCGCGCGGGAACCCTGAATCTACCCTTAACGACATGGTCATAGGAACGGAACTCTCTCATTAAATGAGGAGAGGCTGTATTACAAAATTCAATCTGTCAGCATTGCACACCATCAGTAATATCCATTTTTTATTCAATTTTCAGGACATACAGCGGATTGATCAATCAAGTGGAGGTGGTGGGAGGGTCCACTTTATTTCCAGCAGTTGAATATTACCTGTTTATATGGCCCTCTATAGATGATCATTCCTTTGAACTGTGTCTGCTTAGGCAGTGGATCAAACAAGAGCCAGATCCAGTTGATTGATGACCAGTTGATGATCAACTGTACCACATTCAACTCTCCTGTGATACTTTATGCCATTCATTTTCGTTTCTTCAATTGCAATTTAGCCCATCTGATGGGTGGAAATTGACTGTCCGAGCCTCCGTCAATCGGACCGATGTCGAAAACTCATACAATACACTGGTGATATTAAGCCTGGGAATGGGTAAGGGTTTGAATCCATGGCTAGTGTGCTAACAATTGGACCAGCTACCTGTAATACGATTCATACAGTTATGTGCATTTCTATACACCATAGGAAGGGTAATATTGTGCATTTCTATACAATATAGAGAAGTTAGTATTGTGTATTTCTATACACCACATTTTCACAGATGAATCCCACACCAGTGTGACTGTGTTGTGCTCTAGCCCAAGGCCCCTCAAAGCCGCCATCGCGACTCAAAATCACAACACGATTGGGCTGCAGTTGTGGCATTACAATTTTTAAGTTGAGAATCGTCAAGTCGAGAATATCGTAAGTTGAACAAATAACTAGCATCAGTGAATTAGTAAATAACTAATTAGTGTAACTAACTAAATACATACCAGTATTGAAAAGTCAACAAGTGAATACAAGTTAAGGACTTGCAGCCTTCATGCTGCTAATTATCTTAAGTTTCATCTCCAAAGTTATTGCTGATGCACCATTTTAAAGTTGAAATATAAGTTGAACCATTGTAAAGTTGAACCATTGTGAAGTTGAACCATTGTGAAGTTGAACCATTGTAAAGTTGAACCATTGTAAAGTTGAACCATTGTAAAGTTGAACCATTGTAAAGTTGAACCATTGTAAAGTTGAACCACTGTAAAGTTGAACCATTGTAAAGTTGAACCATTGTAAAGTTGAACCATTGTAAAGTTGAACCATCATAAGGTTGAACCATCATAAAGTTGACCCATCATAAAGTTGAACCATCATAAAGTTGAACCATCATAAAGTTGAACCATCATAAAGTTGAACCATCATAAAGTTGAACCATCATAAAGTTGAACCATCATAAAGTTGAACATTTATAAGTTAAGGAGTACTGTACTTGTATATTACAAGAAATACTGTACATTAACCACTTGTACATTAACCACTTTATCTGAGTGAGCTCAGCTCACTCAGATAAGGTGTCAGGGGTAAATTTGGGCCTTGATATGAGAGAATGGGTCTATGTCGTAAGTGTGCACCATATAAAAAAATTCCTGCCCCACGCAGTGCATAACAAGAAAAAACTGCAGCCGTGTTTTTGGTTTAAAACGGCAACTTTGCAGTTTATTTTCATATAGTTTTTATGGTTATATTCATGGTTTCTTGGTCTCGTTTGATAGAATGGAAACTACAGAAATAGAGATAATTTTGACTGGTTTTAGGACTGAAAATAGATTGAAATTGAGCTCTAAGTAGCAGAAATATTCAATTTTTGCTGATGTTCAAGAGTAAACAAATCACATCACATGTCCGATACATGTCAACTGGTGAATCCAATATGTGTTCATGAATGCGCTGATATTGTTTATACAATTATTACAATATTGCATAACAGTAAATCTTCTATTTTTTGTGTGAATAAAAAATCAAAATGGAATTTGTGTAAATCCTGGAAATGTAACTAATGAAGAGAGGAAATGTTATTTTAGTGCCAGGAATGCCGGCATTGTTTATTCTGAACCCTATTTTGAAATGAGAATATTTTGAAATTTGTGGAAAATTGGCCAAATTATCATTTTCTGATCACTTTATTGGGTAACTGAAATAGTTGACTGGGCAGTTTCTTGTGCTCATTTGCTAAAATGGAAGACATACTTGCAAAATAACTAAGAATTTGGTCAACTGGAACAGTGTAATTGGCCTAAAATAGGCATCAAAGTGGGCAGAATCACATAAATATTGCTGACACAGCAAAATTCGTAATTGTCAGTTTTTCTTTTAAATTTCATACTTTTTGTTTTGTTACCTTCAGAAAAAAAGATTCTCTACCATTTCATAAGAAAAAGTGACTTTTTTTTTTTTTTTTTTTTTTTTTAATTTTTGGGCCGTATGGACAAGTCTCTGATCAAGGGTCTGGGACCTCAAAGGGTTAAGGTATCAGAAGCACAGTTTAACCAGCAAATTTTGTCCATTACAGATGCTTCCTGCTTGACCTTTAACCCTTAACCCTTTGAGGGTTTCGGACGTACTAGTACGGCTTACGACCCAGGGTTTTTGACGTACTAGTATGCTTAAATTCTAACGCCCTCAAATCTAGTGGGAGAAAGCTGGTAGGCCTCCATATGAAAGAATGGGTCTATGTGGTCAGTGTGCACACAGTGCATAATGAGAAAAAAAAAAACTTTGACCGTTTTTTTTGGAATAAAACAGCGACTTTGCACTGTATTTTCGTATGGTATTTATTGTTGTATTCTAGTTTTCTTGGTCTCATTTTATAGAATGGAAGGCATATCATAGAAATTGAGATGATTTCGACTGGTTTTACAATCAAAAGTACCTTGAAATTGAGCTCAAAGTAGCAGAAATGTTCGATTTTTACCAAAGTTCAAAAGTAAACAAATCATGCCAAGCGTCCAATACACGTCAACTGGTGAGTCTAATATTCTTTTGCAAGTGCGCCAATATGATTCATACCATTTTTTACACTAATGCAGTAGTCTGCATAACAGTAAATCTTCTATTTTTTGTGAGAATAAAAATTCAAAGTGGAAAGCAAAAGAATGTAAGAGGGGCCTTGAGACGTGACTAATGAACAGAGGAAATGTCATTTTAGTGCCAGGAATGTATTTCTTATTTGTTCTGGACCCTATTCGGAAATTGGCATCTTTTGAAATTTGTGTGAAATTGGCAAAATTGCTAAATTCTGTCCACTGTACTGGATAGTTGAAATTGGTAAATGGGTGGTTTCTTGCACTCATTCAATAGAAAAAATGGAGTTCTAGCAAAATATTCATGTTTTTTGTTGACTAGTACAGTGAAACTGGCCGAAAATGGGGCTCAAAGTGGGCAAAATCGCCGATCCGTAAACATCGCCGAGACCGCTAACTTCGCGAGAGCATAATTCCGTAAGTTTTCCATCAAATTTCATATTTTTGGTGTCATTATGATCGGGAAAAGATTCTCTATCTTTTCATAAGAAAAAATTATTATTTTTTTTTTTAAATTTGGCCGACCCTGAGAACGAGTCTCGGAGAGGGCCTGTCGACCCTCAAAGGGTTAAACGGTCCAAACAGATCGACGTTCAAATTCGTAGTGCTACAAAAGTAGATCTACTTTTTTTACACATTTTCAAATATAACAAAAAAAAATGTAGATAAAAGTTTTTTTACATGTTTTCACATGTAAAACAAAAAAAAAATCTACATTTTTTTCATACTTTCAGATGTTGAAAAAACGTATATATACGTTTGGACCATTTAAGGGTTAAACTGTCCAAACATAAATCTACATTCACATACGTAGCACTCTAAAAGTAGATCTACATTTTTATACCTTTTTCCAAAATAACAAAAAAAAATGTAAAAAATTACCTTTAAAAATTACATTCTAAAATTACCTTTAAAAGTACATTTTAAAATTACCTTTAAAAATTACCTTTCAAAATTACTTGTAAAAATTATATTTCAAAATTAGCTTTAAAAATTACATTTTTAAATTACCTTTCAAAATAACATTTTGAAAGGTAATTTAAAAATGTAAAAAAAAAAAAAATAGAAGATCTATGCTTTTTTAAATATTTTCAAATGTTGAAAAAACGTAGATCTACGTTTGGACAGTTTAAGGGATAATAATGGTTCAGCTTACGATATTTTGACTTTACAATGGTTAGACTTATGATATTCCAACTTTATGGTTTGACTTTACATGGTTCGACTTAGGATATTTCAGTGGTACAACTTAAGAAATTTTGACTTTACGATGGGTTAACTTATGAATTTTTGACTTTACGATGGCTCATCTTATGAAATTTTGACTTTACAAGAGTTTGACTTATGATATTTTGACTTTACGATGGTTCAACATGAAATTTTTACTTTATGATGGTTTGACTAATGATATTTCAATACGTATTTCAACTTTACATTGGTTCAGCTTTACGATGGCGTGGCAACAATAGCTTTGGAGATGAAAACTAAAATAATTATCCACCATGAAGGCAGCAAGTCCCTAACTTATGTTCATTTATTGAATTTTCAATACTGGCATTTAGTTAGTTACAATAATTATTTGTTTATTGACTTATTCACTGACACTACTTATTTATTGACTTATTTATTTACCATATCATATTCGACTCGCAATATTCTCAACTTACGATATTTTCAACTTACAATGGGTTAGTCAAAATGTAATAACATTGTAAGTCGAGGAGCACCTTTTAGAAGTGCAGTACATAGTTACAGGGGTCAGTCCCTCAGTCTTGAATATTTTAGAGATGATTGAAGTTGTTTGAGGGGATCAGTCCCTCACCTCCCCATCAATTCTCCACAACCCTAACACACTTCAAGTTGAATCTCTATCCACTGACCCAGGCTTGCTGTACCCCACAGATGGCAAGGGAGAGTCAACCGGGTCTTGAACCACAGACACTGAGGACATCACTGCGTCACTGTACCCACAGCAACACTGCCAAGGCTCAAAAGTGTGGGTATCCTTATGGACATTTGAACCCCACATCTGCCCGCAACCGCTCAGTGAGTTGTGTTATATCTTCAACCCTTGCTCCACTCTGAGCGATGTTTACTTTAGTTACCCCTCTTGTATGTATTATTGCCTAAGTTACCCCTCGTGTACATATTATTGCCTAAGTTACCCCTCTTGTGTGTGTTATATTGCCTTAGTTACCCCTTTTGCACACATTATTACCTTAGTTACTCCTCTTGTGCATGTTATATTGCCTTAGTTACCCCTTTTGCACACTATTATTACCTTAGTTACCCCTCTTATGTGTGTTATATTACCTTAGTTACCACTCTTGTGTGTGTTATTACCTTAGTGACCCCTCTTGTGTTATTACCCTAGTTACCCCTCTTGTGTGTTATATTGCAATAGTTGCCCCTCGTGTGTGTGTTATTACCTTAGTTACCCCTCTTGTGTGTTACATTACCTTAGTTACCCCTCTTGTGTGTGTGTGTTATTACCTTAGTTACCCTCTAGTGTGTTATATTACCTTTGTTACCCCTCTTGTGTTATTACCTTAGTTACCCATCTTGTGTGTGTTATATTACCCTAGTTACCCATCTTATGTGTTATATTACCTTAGTTACCCCTCTTGTGTGTTATATTACCTTAGCTACCCATATTGTGTGTTATATTACCTTAGTTACCCTTCTTGTGTGTTATATTACCTAGTTACCCATCTTGTGTGTGTTATATTACCTTAGTTACCCATCTAGTGTGTGTTATATTACCTTAGTTACCCATCTTGTGTGTTATATTACCTTAGTTACCCATCTTGTGTGTTATATTACCTTAGTTACCCATCTTGTGTATGTTATATTACCTTAGTTACCCATCTAGTGTGTGTTATATTACCTTAGTTACCCATCTAGTGTGTGTTATATTACCTTAGTTACCCATCTAGTGTGTGTTATATTACCTTAGTTACCCATCTTGTGTTATATTACCTTAGTTACCCATCTTGTGTTATATTACCTTAGTTACCCATCTTGTGTGTTATACAGTGGACCCCCGATTAACAATATTTTTTCATTCCAGAAGTATGTTCAGGTGCCAGTACTGACCGAATTTGTTCCCATAAGGAATATTGTGAAGTAGATTAGTCCATTTCAGACCCCCAAACATACACGTACAAACGCACTTATATAAATACACTTACATAATTGGTCACATTAGGAGGTGATCGTTAAGCGGGGGTCCACTGTATTACCTTAGTTACCCCTCTTGTGTGTTATATTACCTTAGTTACCCATCTTGTGTTATACTGTATTACCTTAGTTACCCATCTTGTGTGTGCTATATTACCTTAGTTACCCCTATTGTGTGTTATATTACCTTAGTTACCCATCTTGTGTGTGTTATATTATCTTAGTTACCCCCTTGTGTGTTATATTACCTTAGTTACCCATCTTGTGTGTGTTATATTACCTTAGTTACCCATCTTGTGTGTTATATTACCTTAGTTACCCATCTTGTGTGTTATATTACCTTAGTTACCCCTCTTGTGTGTTATATTACCTTATTTACCCTTCTTGTGTGTGTTATATTACCTTAGTTACCCATCTTATGTGTTATATTACCTTAGTTACCCATCTTGTGTGTTATATTACCTTAGTTACCCATCTTGGGTGTTATATTACATTAGTTACCCATCTTGTGTGTTATATTACCTTAGTTACCCATCTTGTGTGTTATATTACCTTAGTTACCCATCTTGTGTGTTATATTACCTTAGTTACCCATCTTGGGTGTTATATTACATTAGTTACCCCTCTTGTGTGTTACGTCTTCAATACTTGCTCCACTCTCAGCAATATTTACTTTAGTTACCCTTGTAAATGTTTATTACCTTAGTTGCCCCTCTTGTGTGTGTGTTTATTACTTTAGTTACCCCTTTTATATATTATGTTAGTTACCCCTCTTTTATGTGTTTTATTGTACACTCTTATGTTATTTTAAAAGTAATTTTTAAAGGTATTATAAAAAATATATTTTAAAGGTAATTTTAAAAAGTAATTTTTTAAAAGTAATTTTGAAATGTAATTTTTTAGAAGTAATTTTTAAAGGTAATTTTTAGAATTTTATAATTTTTAAAAGTATTTTTTAAAAGTTATTTTAAAATATAATTTTTAGAAGTTATTTTAAAATGTAATTTTTAAAAGTAATTTTTAAATATAATTTTAAAATTTTAAAATTTAAAAATTTAATTTTTAAAATTTTAAAATTTATTTTTTACAAGTAATTTCTAAAGGTAATTTTAAAGGTAGTTTTGAAATGTAATTTTTACAAGTAATTTTGAAAGGTAATGTTTAAAAGTAATTTTAAAGATAATTTTTAAAGGTAATTTAAAAATGTTATTTTGAAAGGTAATTTTGAAATATAATTTTTACAAGTAATTTTGAAAGGTAATTTTTAAAGGTAATTTTAAAATGTACTTTTAAAGGTAATTTTAGAATGTAATTTTTAAAGGTAATTTTGGAATGTACAGTGGTACCTCGAGTTTCGAACTTAATTTGTTCCAGAAGACTGTTCAAGTGCCGATACTGGACGAATTTGTTCCCACAAGAAATAATGTAAGTTAGGTTAGTCGGTGTCAGACCGCCAAAAATACACTTACAAAAGCACTTACAATAATACACTTACATAATTGTTCGAGTTGAAGGGTTTCGAATCTCGTGGTACCACTGTAATTTTTAAAGGTACAGTGGACCCCCGCTTAACGATCACCTCCTAATGTGACCAATTATGTAAGTGTATTTATATAAGTGCGTTTGTACGTGTATGTTTGGGTGTCTGAAATGGACTAATCTACTTCACAATATTCCTTATGGGAACAAATTCGGTCAGTACTGGCACCTGAAAATACTTCTGGAATGAAAAAATATCGTTAATCGGGGGTCCACTGTATTTTTGGAATGTAATTTTTAAATGTAATTTTTAAAAATTACATTTTAAAAATTAAAGGTTATTTTCGGGCCTCAGTAAACTGCGGATAAGTGAAACTGGAGTTTCGCTTATGCTAATGTAGACTGCTATTAACAAGACATGGGTTATAGAACGGTCAGTTTTAATTATGTATTATTAAAAAAATGAGGTAAGAAATTGCAATTTAGAAAAATTTGTAGTAGAAAGATAGCAAAAAAATTATAATTCAGTTTACAATAGGAAATGTGTTTGGGCAGCATGTACGGGTACTCCTCAGTTAATGACTGAGTTGCGTTCTCTTGTGTTCATTCTGACTCGCCTAGTGACCATATATACAATTACTGCACTGTTATTGCCTTATTACTCTTAAGTTAGTCTTAAGTTTGCCTGAAATGCTCTGCATATAAAGGGGTTTTTGACATTGTACACCCAATTGTTATACTCCTTTGTACAAACATGTATCATTCTAAAATAAAATTATTATTAATACAGTGGACCCCCGGTTAACGATATTTTTTCACTCCAGAAGTATGTTCAGGTGCCAGTACTGACCGAATTTGTTCCCATAAGAAATATTGTGAAGTAGATTAGTCCATTTCAGACCCCCAAACATACACGTACAAACGCACTTACATAAATACACTTACATAATTGGTCGCATTCGGAGGTAATCGTTATGCGGGGGTCCACTGTATAAGAGGAGGTTGGTAAGTGAATTGGTCATTAAGTGAGGAGCATATATACTGTACTTGTAGTGGGTTTGTGTCAACTGTCTTTTGATATTGTTTTAATGTCACTTTTGCACCATTTATAACATTTTTAGTATACAGTGGACCCCCGGTTAACGATATTTTTTCATTCCAGAAGTATGTTCAGGTGCCAGTACTGACCGAATTTGTTCCCATAAGAAATATTGTGAAGTAGATTAGTCCATTTCAGACCCCCAAACATACACGTACAAACGCACTTGCATAAATACACTTACGTAATTGGTCGCATTCGGAGGTGATCGTTATGCGGGGGTCCACTGTATTTTTAAATGTTTATACAGTAGTGTACTGTATATTGTAATAAACAGAATAGAGGAAATCATCTCTAATATACATTACTTAGGTTTGCATACTGGTTGGAGAGCTGGTCATAAATCCAAGTGGTTATTAACCCTTAAACTGTCCAAACGTAGATCTACGTTTTTTCAACATTTGAAAGTATGTAAAAAAATTAGATCTTTTTTTTACATTTGAAAACGTGTAAAAAAAAACTTTGATCTACTTTTTTTTTGTGTTTTTTTGAAAATGTGTAAAAAAACGTAGATCTACCTTTGGAGCACTACGCATGTGAACGTAAATTTGTTTGGACAGTTTAAGGGTTGAACAGGTAGGTCGTTAAGTGAGGAGCACCTGTATACGTGTTTAGAAGGCTGTCAGACTGACGGTTCTCTTCGTTACCCTGGTACACACATGACAGGTGTTTCTAAACCCATTGTAATCCCCAGAATGAAAATCTGGGACGTATAAGTCTTGCTATTGTACAGTGAAGCCCCTGTATCCACAGATCCAGTTTTTTGTGGTTTCAGTTATCCATAGCTTACCCTGTCCTGAAAATAAGCCTAAATTTTGCTTAATAATGGCCTTAAAGTGCAAAAGTAGTGATGGTGAAAGTTGTTCAAAGCCTAAGAGAAGCTGTGAAGTGCTTCCCAAGTGCTAATTCCCTACTTATTGTGCATAAGTTATCAATTAAACTTTGTTATATATATGTATGTAAATGAAAAAGAATTATATTTAGAGTTTGCAACTATCCGTGGTTTCGGACATCCACGGTAGTTCTTGGAAGATATCACCCAGGAATACCAGGCCACTACTGTATGGTATTCACTACTACCCAAGATTTCTGGCATCAGCAGTAGTGGGTTCAACTTGGACTATTAACTAGCTAATGGTCAAAGTTGGACCAAAACTTCTAAGTGCCCCCATGTGTGGGTTATTTGTGTATTGTTCCAGTCAGTGGTGAATGCAGTGGATTTGTGATAACTGGCATCAGGTTCCTTCGTAATCTTCAAAGGAAATCCAAGGATTTTCTTTGTTTTTCTGAACGAAATTCTGCCAATTATTTCCCCTCGTTGGTTCAGCCAGCAGCTTGTTTCAGTAAAGGGTCCTGAAACACATCTAGGCATTGGAATTTTAACCCTTTCAGTGTTGTGACCCCTGATCACAAACTTGATCCCAGTGTCGAAGAATTTAAAAAACGAAATATTTTTCATTTGAAATGATAAACTTTTTCTGGAGGTAATGAAGTCAAAAGTACAAAATTTGACTGAAAACTTGTGGAATTATGCCCTTGCAAAGTTAGCGGTCTCAGCAATATTTATGCATCGGTGATTTCGCCCACTTTGAGCCCTATATTGGGCCAATTCCATTGTTCCAGTTGATCAAACTCATGGCTATTTCGCTAGTATTCCTTTTATTCTTGCAACTGATTACAGTGAACCCCTGACTTAGGATATTAATCCGTTCCAGAGAGCTCATCGTTAGACGAAATTATCGTAAGTCAAATTAATTTTCCCCATAAGAAATAATGGAAATCCAATTAATCTGTTCCAGACACCCAAAAGTATGAAAAAAAAAATTTAACACATGAAATATACATTTTCCTACACACAAAAAGAAGGATACATGCGCAATATACGTACTGTACCAAATGAAGAATAAATGACACTTGCCTTTATTGAAGATGTAGTGCTGTGTGATGAGATGGGAGGAGGGGAGGTGGAAGTGTATTAATTTTTGGAAGGGGAATCCCCTTCCATAAGGACTTTAGGTAGCAAGTCATTTTCTGGGGTTACTTCCCTTCTTTTAATGCCACTGGGAACAACTTGAGAGTCACTGGACCTCTGTCCATAGAGCTCTGTACCTCACGTTCCTTTAAGATTTTCCTAAAGTGGTTCACAACATTGTCATTGTAAAAGTCACCAGTACGGCTTGCAATAGCTGTGTCAGGGTGATTTTCCTCCATAAAAGTTTGCACCTTTGACCACATTGTACACATTTCCTTAATCGTTGAAGAAGGCAACTTCCTCAATTTCTCTCTCCCCTTCCCTGCAGCAGTTTCCTCAGTTGCAGCCTCTTGCTGTTGCAGATGCTCTTGCAGCTCATCAGTGGTTAGTTCTTCATTGTCCTCCTCCACCAACTCTTCCACATACTCCCCACTAACCTCCAACCCCATGGACTTCCCCAATGCCATAATAGATTCCACAACTGGCATAGGCTCCTCAGGGTTAGCCCCAAACCCTTCAAAATCCCTCTCTTGTATATATTCTGGCCACAGTTTTCTCCAAGCAGAGTTCAAAGTCCTGCAAGTCACTCCCTCCCAAGCCTTACCTATAAGGTTTATGCAATTGAGGATACTAAAGTGATCTTTCCAAAAGTCTCTTAGGGTCAATCGAATGTCTGAGGTCACTTAAAAGCACTTTTGAAACATTGCTTTGGTGTACAGTTTTTTGAAATTTGAAATGACCTGCTGGTCCATGGGCTTGAGGAGAGGAGTGGTATTAGGAGGCAAGAATTTCACTTTGATAAAACTCAAGTCCCACGAAGTTCGCTCTGGCAAGTCTGAAGGATGAGCAGGAGCATTGTCTAATACCAGGAGGCACTTAAGGTTCAATTTATTTTCCTGGAGGTAATTTTTCACAGTGGGGCCAAACACATGGTAAAACCAGTCATAGAAAATGTCCCTAGTGACCCATGCCTTACTGTTTGCCCTCCACATCACACACAAATTAACCTTGATGACATTGTTTTTCCTGAAAACACTGGGAGTTTCAGAGTGATACACGAGTAGAGGCTTCACTCTGCAATCCGCACTAGCATTACTACACGTTAAAGTAACCCTGTCCTTCATAGGCTTGTGTCCTGGGAGTGCTTTTTCTTCCTGTGTAATGTAGGTCCTGTTTGGCATTTTCTTCCAAAACAGGCCTGTTTCGTCACAATTAAACACTTGTTGGGGTTGCAATCCTTCAGCCTCTATGTACCCCTGGAATTCCTGCACATATTTTTCAGCTGCTTTTTTGTCTGAACTGGCAGCCTCACCATGCCTTACCACACTGTGTATGCCACTACGATTCTTAAATCTCTCAAACCAACCTTTGCTGGCCTTAAATTCACTCACATCACCACTAGTTGCAGGCATTTTTTTAATTAAATCATCATGCAACTGCCTTGCCTTTTCACATATGATTGCTTGAGAGATGCTATCTCCTGATATCTGTTTTTCGTTTAGCCACACCAATAACAGTCTCTCAGCATCTTCGAGTACTTGCGATCTGTGTTTCGAAAAGATACTTGCACCTTTTGCAACAACAGCTTCCTTGATTGCCTTTTTGTTGGCCAAGATAGTAGTGATGGTTAATTGGGGTTTGTTGTACAACCTGGCCAGCTCGGAGACATGCACTCCACTCTCATATTTTGTGATTATCTCTCTTCATTTCTATAGTAATTTTCACTCTTTTTACCACCGGGGTGGCACTAGAAGCTTTCTTTGGGCCCATGGTGGCTTATTTAGCAGTTACAAGCACTAAAAACACTGGAATAATACAAAATGTATCAAATGTATGCGTGGACGCGACCTCACTGGCTTGTAAACACTGGCACACTAACTGAAGGCAGGGCAACTAAGGCGCGCTCAGGCCAGACGGGACATGTGGACGCATTTGGGACGAATGATGCAAGTCAAGTTTTTGTTCATATGTCGGGAATTACTTTACAATGAAACGCTTCGTAAGTCGATTTTATCGTAAGATGAGGCCTTAGTAAGTCGGGGGTTCACTGTACAAGAAACCACCCATTTACCTATTTCAGCTACCCAATCAAGTGATCAGAAATTGGTAATTTGGTCAGTTTCACACAAAATTCAAGAAAGGCCAATATCAAAATAGGGTCAAGAATAAACAATGCAGACATTCCTGGCACTACAATAACATTTTCTCTGTTAATTAGTCACATCACCAGGCCTCCCCAGGTCTCTCCATGCTTCCCCAGGTCTCTCTAGACCTCCTCAGGTCTCTCCAGGCCTCCCCAGGTCTCTCCAGGCCTCCCCAGGTCTCTCCAGCCCTCCCCAGGTCTCTCCAGGCCTCCCCAGGTCTCTTCAGGCCTCCCCAGGTCTCTCCAGGCCTCCCCAGGTCTCTCCAGGCCTCCCCAGGTCTCTCCAGGCCTCCCCAGGTCTCTCCAGGCCTCCCCAGGTCTCTCCAGGCCTCCCCAGGTCTCTCCAGCCCTCCCCAGGTCTCTCCAGCCCTCCCCAGGTCTCTCCAGGCCTCCTCAGGTCTCTCCAGGCCTCCCCAGGCCTCCCCAGGTCTCTCCAGCCCTCCCCAGGTCTCTCCAGCCCTCCCCAGGTCTCTCCAGGCCTCCCCAGGTCTCTCCAGGCCTCCCCAGGTCTCTCCAGGCCTCCCCAGGTCTCTCCAGACCTCCCCAGGTCTCTCCAGGCCTCCCCAGGTCTCTCCAGGCCTCCCCAGGTCTCTCCAGGCCTTCCCAGGTCTCTCCAGGCCTCCCCAGGTCTCTCCAGGCCTCCCCAGGTCTCTCCAGGCCTCCCCAGGTCTCTCCAGGCCTCCCCAGGTCTCCAGGCCTCCCCAGGTCTCTCCAGGCCTCCCCAGGTCTCTCCAGGCCTCCCCAGGTTTCTCCAGGCCTCCCCAGGTCTCTCCAGCCCTCCCCAGGTCTCTCCAGCCCTCCCCAGGTCTCTCCAGCCCTCCCCAGGTCTCTCCAGCCCTCCCCAGGTCTCTCCAGGCCTCCCCAGGTCTCTCCAGCCCTCCCCAGGTCTCCAGCCTCCCACAGGTCTCTACAGCCCTCCCCAGGTCTCCAGCCCTCCCCAGGTCTCCAGGCCTCCCCAGGTCTCTCCAACCCTCCCCAGGTCTCTCCAACCCTTCCCAGGTCTCTCCAACCCTCCCCAGGTCTCTCCAGGCCTCCCCAGGTCTCTCCAGGCCTCCCCAGGTCTCTCCAGGCCTCCCCAGGTCTCTCCAGCCCTCCCCAGGACTCTCCAGCCTCCCACAGGACTCTCCAGGCCTCCCCAGGTCTCTCCAGCCCTCCCCAGGTCTCTCCAGGCCTCCCCAGGTCTCCAGCCCTCCCCAGGTCTCTCCAGCCTCCCACAGGTCTCTCCAGGCCTCCCCAGGTCTCTCCAGCCCTCCCCAGGTCTCTCCAGCCCTCCCCAGGTCTCTCCAGGCCTCCCCAGGTCTCTCCAGCCCTCCCCAGGTCTCTCCAGCCTCCCACAGGTCTCTCCAGGCCTCCCCAGGTCTCTCCAGCCCTCCCCAGGTCTCTCCAGGCCTCCCCAGGTCTCTCCAGGCCTCCCCAGGTCTCTCCAGGCCTCCCCAGGTCTCCAGCCCTCCCCAGGTCTCTCCAGCCCTCCCCAGGTCTCTCCAGCCTCCCACAGGTCTCTCCAGCCTCCCACAGGTCTCTCCAGCCTCCCACAGGTCTCTCCAGCCCTCCCCAGGTCTCTCCAGCCCTCCCACAGGTCTCTCCAGCCCTCCCCAGGTCTCTCCAGCCTCCCACAGGTCTCTCCAGCCCTCCCCAGGTCTCTCCAGCCTTCCACAGGTCTCTCCAGCCCTCCCCAGGTCTCTCCAGCCTCCCACAGGTCTCTCCAGCCCTCCCCAGGTCTCTCCAGCCTCCCACAGGTCTCTCCAGCCTCCCACAGGTCTCTCCAGCCTCCCACAGGTCTCTCCAGCCTCCCACAGGTCTCTCCAGCCCTCCCCAGGTCTCTCCAGCCCTCCCACAGGTCTCTCCAGCCCTCCCCAGGTCTCTCCAGCCCTCCCACAGGTCTCTCCAGCCCTCCCCAGCCCTCCCCAGGTCTCTCCAGCCCTCCCCAGGTCTCTCCAGCCCTCCCCAGGTCTCTCCAGCCCTCCGCAGGTCTCTCGAGCCCTCCCCAGGTCTCTCCAGCCCTCCCCAGGTCTCTCCAGCCCTCTCCAGGTCTCTCCAGCCCTCCCCAGGTCTCTCCAGCCCTCCCCAGGTCTCTCCAGGCCTCCCCAGGTCTCTCCAGCCCTCCCCAGGTCTCTCCAGCCCTCCACGGGTCTCTCCAGGCCTCCCCAGGTCTCTCCAGGCCTCCCCAGGTCTCTCCAGCCCTCCCCAGGTCTCTCCAGCCTCCCACAGGTCTCTCCAGCCTCCCACAGGTCTCTCCAGCCCTCCCCAGGTCTCTCCAGCCCTCCCCAGGTCTCCAGCCCTCCCACAGGTCTCTCCAGCCCTCCCCAGGTCTCTCCAGCCCTCCCACAGGTCTCTCCCGCCCTCCCCAGGTCTCTCCCGCCCGCACCAGGTCTCTCCAGCCCTCCCCAGGTCTCTCCAGCCCTCCCCAGGCCTCTCCAGCCCTCCCCAGGTCTCTCCAGCCCTCCCACAGGTCTCTCCAGCCCTCCCCAGGTCTCTCCAGCCTCCCACAGGTCTCTCCAGCCCTCCCCAGGTCTCTCCAGCCCTCCCCAGGTCTCTCCAGCCTCCCACAGGTCTCTCCAGCCCTCCCCAGGTCTCTCCAGCCCTCCCCAGGTCTGTCCAGCCCTCCCCAGGTCTCTCCAGCCCTCCCACAGGTCTCCAGCCCTCCCACAGGTCTCTCCAGCCCTCCCACAGGTCTCTCCAGCCTTCCCCAGGTCTCTCCAGCCCTCCCCAGGTCTCTCCAGCCCTCCACAGGTCTCTCCAGCCCTCCCCAGGTCTCTCCAGCCCTCCTCAGGTCTCTCCAGCCCTCCCCAGGTCTGTCCAGCCCTCCCCAGGTCTCTCCAGCCCTCCAACAGGTCTCTCCAGCCCTCCCCAGGTCTCTCCAGCCCTCCCCAGGTCTCTCCAGCCTTCCCCAGGTCTCTCCAGCCCTCCCCAGGTCTCTCCAGCCCTCCCCAGGTCTCTCCAACCCTCCCCAGGTCTCTCCAGCCTCCCCAGGTCCTCAGGTCTCTACAGCCCTCCCCAGGTCTCTCCAGCCCTCCCCAGGTCTCTCCAGCCCTCCCCAGGTCTCTCCAGCCCTCCCGAGGTCTCTCCAGCCCTCCCCAGGTCTCTCCAGCCTTCCCCAGGTCTCTCCAGCCCTCCCCACAGGTCTCTCCAGCCCTCCCCAGGTCTCTCCAGCCTCCCCACAGGTCTCTCCAGCCCTCCCCAGGCCTCCCCAGGTCTCTCCAGCCCTCCCCAGGTCTCTCCAGCCTCCCACAGGTCTCTCCAGCCCTCCCCAGGTCTCTCCAGCCCTCCCCAGGTCTCTCCAGCCCTCCCCAGGTCTCTCCAGCCCTCCTCAGGTCCCTCCAGCACTCTCCAGGTCTCTCCAGCCCTCCCCAGGTCTCTCCAGCCTCCCCAGGTCTCTCCAGCCCTCTCTCTCCAGCCTTCCACAGGTCTCTCCAGCCCTCCCCAGGTCTCTCCAGCCTCCCACAGGTCTCTCCAGCCCTCCCCAGGTCTCTCCAGCCCTCCCCAGGTCTCTCCAGCCCTCCCCAGGTCTCTCCAGCCCTCTCCAGGTCTCTCCAGCCCTCCCCAGGTCTCTCCAGCCCTCCCGAGGTCTCTCCAGCCTCCCACAGGTCTCTCCAGCCCTCCCCAGGTCTCTCCAGCCTCCCACAGGTCTCTCCAGCCCTCCCCAGTCTCTCCAGCCCTCCCCAGGTCTCTCCAGCCCTCCCCAGGTCTCTCCAGCCCTCCCCAGGTCTCTCCAGCCCTCCCCAGGTCTCTCCAGCCCTCCCCAGGTCTCTCCAGCCCTCCCCAGGTCTCTCCAGCCCTCCCCAGGTCTCCAGCCCTCCCACAGGTCTCTCCAGGTCTCTCCAGCCCTCCCCAGGTCTCTCCAGCCCTCCCCAGGTCTCTCCAGCCCTCCCCAGGTCTCTCCAGCCCTCCCCAGGTCTCTCCAGCCCTCCCCAGGTCTCTCCAGCCCTCCAACAGGTCTCTCCAGCCCTCCCCAGGTCTCTCCAGCCCTCCCCAGGTCTCTCCAGCCCTCCCCAGGTCTCTCCAGCCCTCCCCAGGTCTCTCCAGCCCTCCCCAGGTCTCTCCAGCTCTCCAGCCTCCCACAGGTCTCTCCAGCCCTCCCCAGGTCTCTCCAGCCCTCCCCAGGTCTCTCCAGCCCTCCCCAGGTCTCTCCAGCCCTCCCCAGGTCTCTCCAGCCCCCACAGGTCCCCAGGTCTCTCCAGCCCTCCCCAGGTCTCTCCAGCCCTCCCCAGGTCTCTCCAGCCCTCCCCAGGTCTCTCCAGCCCTCCCCAGGTCTCTCCAGCCCTCCCCAGGTCTCTCCAGCCTCCCACAGGTCTCTCCAGCCCTCCCCAGGTCTCTCCAGCCCTCCCCAGGTCTCTCCAGCCTCCCACAGGTCTCTCCAGCCCTCCCCAGGTCTCTCCAGCCCTCCCCAGGTCTCTCCAGCCCTCCCCAGGTCTCTCCAGCCCTCCCCAGGTCTCTCCAGCCCTCCCCAGGTCTCTCCAGCCCTCCCCAGGTCTCTCCAGCCCTCCCCAGGTCTCTCCAGCCCTCCCCAGGTCTCTCCAGCCCTCCCCAGGTCTCTCCAGCCCTCCCCAGGTCTCTCCAGCCCTCCCCAGGTCTCTCCAGCCCTCCCCAGGTCTCTCCAGCCTCCAGCCCTCCCCAGGTCTCTCCAGCCCTCCCCAGGTCTCTCCAGCCCTCCCCAGGTCTCTCCAGCCCTCCCCAGGTCTCTCCAGCCCTCCCCAGGTCTCTCCAGCCCTCCCCAGGTCTCTCCAGCCCTCCCCAGGTCTCTCCAGCCCTCCCCAGGTCTCTCCCCAGGTCTCTCCAGCCCTCCCCAGGTCTCTCCAGCCCTCCCCAGGTCTCTCCAGCCGTCCCCAGGTCTCTCCAGCCGGCCCCAGGTCTCTCCAGCCCTCCCCCGGTCTCTCCCGCCCTCCCCAGGTCCTCCAGCCCTCCCACAGGTCTCTCCAGCCTCCCACAGGTCTCTCCAGCCCTCCCCAGGTCTCTCCAGCCCTCCCCAGGTCTCTCCAGCCTCCCACAGGTCTCTCCAGCCCTCCCCAGGTCTCTCCAGCCCTCCCCAGGTCTCTCCAGCCCTCCCCAGGTCTCTCCAGCCCTCCCCAGGTCTCTCCAGCCCTCCCCAGGTCTCTCCAGCCCTCCCCAGGTCTCTCCAGCCCTCCCCAGGTCTCTCCAGCCCTCCCCAGGTCTCTCCAGCCCTCCCCAGGTCTCTCCAGCCCTCCCCAGGTCTCTCCAGCCCTCTCCCAGGTCTCTCCAGCCCTCCCCAGGTCTCCCCAGGGTCCAGCCCTCCCCAGGTCTCCAGCCTTCCCCAGGTCTCTCCAGCCCTCCCACAGGTCTCTCCAGCCCTCCCCAGGTCTCTCCAGCCTCCCACAGGTCTCTCCAGCCCTCCCCAAGTCTCTCCCGCCCTCCCCAGGTCGCTCCAGCCCCCCAGGTCTCTCCAGCCTCCCACAGGTCCCCAGGTCTCTCCAGCCCTCCCCAGGTCTCCTCCCCAGGTCTCTCCAGCCCTCCCCAGGTCTCTCCAGGTCCCCCAGGTCTCTCCAGCCTCCCACAGGTCTCTCCAGCCCTCCCCAGGTCTCTCCAGCCCTCCCCAGGTCTCTCCAGCCCTCCCCAGGTCTCTCCAGCCCTCCCCAGGTCTCTCCAGCCCTCCCCAGGTCTCTCCAGCCCTCCCCAGGTCTCTCCAACCCTCCCCAGGTCTCTCCAGCCCTCCCACAGGTCTCTCCAGCCCTCCCCAGCCCTCCCCAGGTCTCTCCAGCCCTCCCCAGGTCTCTCCAGCCCTCCCCAGGTCTCTCCAGCCCTCCCCAGGTCTCTCCAGCCCTCCCCAGGTCTCTCCAGCCCTCCCCAGGTCTCTCCAGCCCTCCCCAGGTCTCTCCAGCCCTCCCCAGGTCTCTCCAGCCCTCCCCAGGTCTCTCCAGCCCTCCCGAGGTCTCTCCAGCCTCCCACAGGTCTCTCCAGCCCTCCCCAGGTCTCTCCAGCCCTCCCCAGGTCTCTCCAGCCCTCCCCAGGTCTCTCCAGCCCTCCCCAGGTCTCTCCAGCCCTCCCCAGGTCTCTCCAGCCTCCCACAGGTCTCTCCAGCCCTCCCCAGGTCTCTCCAGCCCTCCCCAGGTCTCTCCAGCCCTCCCCAGGTCTCTCCAGCCCTCCCCAGGTCTCTCCAGCCCTCCCCAGGTCTCTCCAGCCCTCCCCAGGTCTCTCCAGCCCTCCCCAGGTCTCTCCAGCCTCCCACAGGTCTCTCCAGCCCTCCCCAGGTCTCTCCAGCCCTCCCCAGGTCTCTCCAGCCCTCCCCAGGTCTCTCCAGCCCTCCCCAGGTCTCTCCAGCCCTCCCCAGGTCTCTCCAGCCCTCCCCAGGTCTCTCCAGCCCTCCCCAGGTCTCTCCAGCCCTCCCCAGGTCTCTCCAGCCCTCCCCAGGTCTCTCCAGCCCTCCCCAGGTCTCTCCAGCCTCCCACAGGTCTCTCCAGCCCTCCCCAGGTCTCTCCAGCCCTCCCCAGGTCTCTCCAGCCCTCCCCAGGTCTCTCCAGCCCTCCCCAGGTCTCTCCAGCCCTCCCCAGGTCTCTCCAGCCCTCCCCAGGTCTCTCCAGCCCTCCCCAGGTCTCTCCAGCCCTCCCCAGGTCTCTCCAGCCCTCCCCAGGTCTCTCCAGCCTCCCACAGGTCTCTCCAGCCCTCCCCAGGTCTCTCCAGCCCTCCCCAGGTCTCTCCAGCCCTCCCCAGGTCTCTCCAGCCTCCCACAGGTCTCTCCAGCCCTCCCACAGGTCTCTCCAGCCCTCCCCAGGTCTCCAGCCCTCCCCAGGTCTCTCCAGCCCTCCCCAGGTCTCTCCAGCCTCCCACAGGTCTCTCCAGCCTCCCACAGGTCTCTCCAGCCTCCCACAGGTCTCTCCAGCCTCCCACAGGTCTCTCCAGCCTCCCACAGGTCTCTCCAGCCTCCCACAGCTCTCTCCAGCCTCCCACAGGGCTCTCCAGCCCTCCCCAGGTCTCTCCAGCCCTCCCCAGGTCTCTCCTTCACTAGCCCTTCTTATATATTACACTTACTTTTCATTTTGATTTTTATTCACACAAAAAATAGACTTACTGTTATGCAGACTACTGCGATCTTATAATTGTATAAATAATGTCAGTGCATTCCTAATTGCATATTAGACTGGCCAGTTGGATGCATATTGGACAAGTGACATCATTTGTGTACTCTGGAATATTGGCAAAAATCAAACATTTCCACTAATTTGAGCTCAATTTCAAGCTACTTCCAGTCCCCAAACCAGTCAAAATCATGTCTATTTTTGTAATACATCTTCCGTTCTATCAAATGAGACCAAGAAACGGAGAATACATCCATAAAAACCATACAAAAATACACCACAAACTACAAACACGGTGACAGGTTTTTCCTGATTATGCACTGCATGGGGCAGGTTTTTTTATACGTTCTACACTTACCACATAGACCCATTCTATCTTACCTAGGCCCAGATTTACTGCTCACAGCTTATCTAAGTGAGCTAAGCTCATGGCGTTATACTATGGGACCAACGCTGGCTTCAGAGCCGTGATACAGTGGCCATAACAATTTCATTGCAAAGATTTATATTAGTGGCTAGTTTATTGTGCACCTCATATCCATCCTGTGGATGGTAGTGGTTAGCTTACTGTGCACTTTATATCCAATCCTGATGCCTCTGTTGTTGCAGGGATCGAGCCACAGCTTCTGGACCCGCCTCTCCCTGCTTCCACAGCCTTGTTAAAATCGTTTCCTATAGTCAGGGTGGTATTTCCCTATAATTATGGTGGTGTGGGTGTGAACTGGGTGTTCATTCACCAGGTGTCATGTATCCCACTGAGGCAGGGCATACCTGGAGAGGGTTTCAGGGGTCAATGCAACTGCAGCATGATCTGTGACCAGGCCTCATAGTGGATCAGAGCCTGATCAACCAGGCTTGCTACTGTTGGCTGCACATAAACTGATGTACGAGCCAAAGTTGACCATATAAAAAGGGCAATGAAAGCTTCTCTTTTTGAATTTAATAATTTATACAGGAGAAGGGGTTACTAGCCCCTTGCTCCTGGCATTTTAGTTGCCTCTTATGACATGCATGGCTTATACAGGAAGAATTCTGTTCCACTTCCTCCCTGGAGATTAGAGGAAGTAGAGAGGAACAAGAACCATTGAGAAAATAGAAGAAAACCCAGATGGATACTCACCTAATTGTGGTTGCAGAGTTTGAGTCCCAGCTCCTGGCCCTGCCTCTTTACTTGTCAGTGTGCATATTTCACACTCACTTGGCAGGACGGTAGTACCTCCCTGGGCAATTGCTGTCATGAACTGTTATCACACCGGCCGATTCCCACCAAGGCAGGGTGGCCCGAAAAAGAAAAACTTTCACAATCATTCACTCCATCACTGTCTTGCCAGAAGGGTGCTTTACACTACAGTTTTTAAACTGCAACATTAACACCCCTCCTTCAGAGTGCAGGCACTGTACTTCCCATCTCCAGGACTCAAGTCCGGCCTGCCGGTTTCCCTGAACCCCTTCATAAATGTTACTTTGCTCACACTCCAACAGCACGTCAAGTATTAAAAACCATTTGTCTCCATTCACTCCTATCAAACACGCTCACGCATGCCTGCTGGAAGTCCAAGCCCCTCGCACACAAAACCTCCTTTACCCCCTCCCTCCAACCCTTCCTAGGCCGACCCCTACCCCGCCTTCCTTCCACTACAGACTGATACACTCTTGAAGTCATTCTGTTTCGCTCCATTCTCTCTACATGTCCGAACCACCTCAACAACCCTTCCTCAGCCCTCTGGACAACAGTTTTGGTAATCCCGCACCTCCTCCTAACTTCCAAACTACGAATTCTCTGCATTATATTCACACCACACATTGCCCTCAGACATGACATCTCCACTGCCTCCAGCCTTCTCCTCGCTGCAACATTCATCACCCACGCTTCACACCCATATAAGAGCGTTGGTAAAACTATACTCTCATACATTCCCCTCTTTGCCTCCAAGGACAAAGTTCTTTGTCTCCACAGACTCCTAAGTGCACCACTCACTCTTTTTCCCTCATCAATTCTATGATTCACCTCATCTTTCATAGACCCATCCGCTGACACGTCCACTCCCAAATATCTGAATACGTTCACCTCCTCCATACTCTCTCCCTCCAATCTGATATTCAATCTTTCATCACCTAATCTTTTTGTTATCCTCATAACCTTACTCTTTCCTGTATTCACCTTTAATTTTCTTCTTTTGCACACCCTACCAAATTCATCCACCAATCTCTGCAACTTCTCTTCAGAATCTCCCAAGAGCACAGTGTCATCAGCAAAGAGCAGCTGTGACAACTCCCACTTTGTGTGTGATTCTTTATCTTTTAACTCCACGCCTCTTGCCAAGACCCTCGCATTTACTTCTCTTACAACCCCATCTATAAATATATTAAACAACCACGGTGACATCACACATCCTTGTCTAAGGCCTACTTTTACTGGGAAAAAATTTCCCTCTTTCCTACATACTCTAACTTGAGCCTCACTATCCTCGTAAAAACTCTTCACTGCTTTCAGTAACCTACCTCCTACACCATACACTTGCAACATCTGCCACATTGCCCCCCTATCCACCCTGTCATACGCCTTTTCCAAATCCATAAATGCCACAAAGACCTCTTTAGCCTTATCTAAATACTGTTCACTTATATGTTTCACTGTAAACACCTGGTCCACACACCCCCTACCTTTCCTAAAGCCTCCTTGTTCATCTGCTATCCTATTCTCCGTCTTACTCTTAATTCTTTCAATTATAACTCTACCATACACTTTACCAGGTACACTCAACAGACTTATCCCCCTATAATTTTTGCACTCTCTTTTATCCCCTTTGCCTTTATACAAAGGAACTATGCATGCTCTCTGCCAATCCCTAGGTACCTTACCCTCTTCCATACATTTATTAAATAATTGCACCAACCACTCCAAAACTATATCCCCACCTGCTTTTAACATTTCTATCTTTATCCCATCAATCCCGGCTGCCTTACCCCCTTTCATTTTACCTACTGCCTCACGAACTTCCCCCACACTCACAACTGGCTCTTCCTCACTCCTACAAGATGTTATTCCTCCTTGCCCTATACACGAAATCACAGCTTCCCTATCTTCATCAACATTTAACAATTCCTCAAAATATTCCTTCCATCTTCCCAATACCTCTAACTCTCCATTTAATAACTCTCCTCTCCTATTTTTAACTGACAAATCCATTTGTTCTCTAGGCTTTCTTAACTTGTTAATCTCACTCCAAAACTTTTTCTTATCTTATGTAATTGAGACTTATAGAGGGATAGTAACATATAATAAGGGATATTAACATTTATAATAAGTTATATTATTTTCTGTAATTAACAGTCATATTATCTCCTATAGTTAAGAGTTACAGAGAGATACTACCATTGTTATAGGTGCTATGAAAGTATCTTATTCTGTGTGCGGCACCCCCATGCAGGTTTGTTGTTACAACGGCACTACGCCAACGACCAACGGCACGCTACGCAACGGCCTCATCCCCATAGCCAGCCCGGAGATGTGCTTCTACTGTTTTGATGTGCTGTATAGCCACCTGCACAATGTTGAGCCACCGAGCACCCCGGACTTCACCAACGAGCCCTTGTGAGTTTGATAAAAAATGTATATACCTGGAGGGAGCTTTGGGGATCAATGCCCCCATGGCCTGGTCTGTGATCTTGAAAGGGGTGGAGGGTGTGCTGGCGGAATGCCTCGGTCAGGTGACTGAAAGCTCCAGCAGTGGGTCATTTCTGCAAGTACGTGTACAAGGTGTACATGCCTAGCTGACATCAATGACATGCTGTATAGAAAGTCCCTGGTTATGCAGACCATAGCTGACATCCATGACATACCGTATAGTAAGTCCTTGGTTATGCAGACCATAGCGGACATCCATGACATACTGTATAGAAAGTCCCTGGTTATGGAGACCATAGCTGACACCCATGACATATCGTATAGCAAGTCTCTGGTTATGCAGACCATAGCTGACATCAGTGACATACCGTATAGAAAGTCCCTGGTTATACAGACCATAGTTAACATCCATGACATACCGTATAGTAAGTCCCTGGTTATGCATACCATAGTTGTCATCAGTGACATACCATATAGAAAGTCCCTGGTTATGCAGACCATAACTGACATCCATGACATACCATATAGTAAGTCTCTGGTTATGCATACCATAGCTGACATCAGTGACATACCATATAGAAAGTCCCTGGTTATGCAGACGATAGCTGACATCAGTGGCATACCATATAGAAAGTCCCTGGTTATGCAGACCATATCTGACATCAGTGACATACCGTATAGTAAGTCCTTTGTTATACAGACCATAGCTGACATCCATGACAGAGCATGACTAAGATCCGCATCAAGAAATACTTGTCCTTTTTCCTGGTAAATCATGTCTAACCTAACGTTTTCCTAACCTTGTCAGTAGTGTTAGTGGTTTTGGTTAATTTTAAGCCTTGTATATTTTGGTTTTGCAGTCAGTTCTCTTAGAAATGTCTTTTATGCAGTCAGTTCTAGTTCTAGATTGTGCTGTGAATATTGGCTTTTTTAAAGGTTTGTACTCTAATAACCAGTGTTTTTAAGGTTTGTACTCTAAAGTCCAGTGTTTTTTTCAGTCCTCTGTTTGTGACCTGGAAGGTCGGTAAGGACAAGCGGCTACGAGGCTGTATGGGTACGTTTAGCCATATTAATCTCCACGCCGGACTCAGAGAGTACGCAGCCACCAGGTAATAACCACAGGTGTACTCTTGAGAGTACACAGCTAGAAGGTAATCAGGTGTACTCTGAGAGTGCACAGCTGTCAGATAACAACTAGTGTACTCTGAGAGTACTGCCTGAAATGTAACATGATAAAGCTCCACACAGAGTGAATGTTAGTATTGTATACATCATGTATAGGTTAATATACATCATGTATAGATCAGTATACATCATGTATAGGTTCAAAATATACATCATGTATTCCCTGAATACAGAAGTGTATATTACATAACCTTGTTACAGTTTCTGTCTCTCTTAGTGCGTTTAAGGACTCGCGGTTCCAGCCAATCGGAAGAGAGGAATTACCGCGGCTTGGGGTATCTGTCTCCATCCTCCGGCACTTTGAAGATGGTCGGGACTATAGGGATTGGGATATAGGAGTCCATGGGATCAGGATTGAGTTCCTGAATGAGAGAGGAGCCAAGAGGACAGCTACCTACTTGCCGGAAGTTGCTCCCGAGCAAGGTAAGTGGCGTGCGTGGGTACTGGGTTGGTAAGTGGCATTTGTGGGTAAGTGGCACACACAAAATCTCCTCTAACCCTTCCCTCCATCCTTTCCTAGGATGACCGCTACCCCTCCATTCCTTCACTCAGATTTATACACCTTCTTAGTCATCCTGTTTTGCTTCATCCTCTCTAAATGACCAAACCACCTCACGAACCCCTCTTCAGCCCTATGGATGATACTTTTAGTAACCCCACACTTCCTCCTAATCTCCAAGGTATGAATTCTCTGTATAACATTTACACCACACATTGCCCTCAGACACTGCATCTCCACTGCCTCCAGCCTCTTCCTCCTCCACTGCCTCCAGCCTCTTCCTCCTTCACTGCCTCTAGCATTTTCCTCCTCTACTGCCTCCAGCCTTTTTCTCCTCTACTGCTTCCAGCCTCTTCCTCATCTGCTGCCTCCAACCTCTTCCTCCACTGCCTCCAGTCTCCTCCTCCATTGCCTCCAGTCTCCTCTTCAAATGCCTCCAGCCGCCTCCTCATTGCAGCATTCTTTTACTCATCCTAAAGCCTCATTGCTCATCTGCAATCCTGTTCTCCATCTTACTCTTAATTCTTTCAATAATAACTCTACCATACACTTTACCAGGTATACTCAACAGTCTTATTTCCTTATAATTCTTACACTCTTTTGTTCCCTTTGCCTTTATACTAGGGAACTATGCATGCTCTCTGCCAATCCCTAGAAACCTTACCCTCTTCCATTCATTTATTAAATAAAAGCACTAACCACTCCAAAATTATATCCCTACCTGCTTTAAACATTTCTGTCTTGATCCCATCAATCGCAGCTGCTTTACCCCCTTTCATTCTACCCTCTGCCTTGTGCATCTCCCCTACATTCACACAGTTTCGTGTGCCTCCCCCACACTCACATCTGGCTCTTCCTTACTCCTAAAAATGTTACATCTCCCTGGTCAATGCATGAAATTACTGCCTCCCTATCTTCATCAAAATTTAACTCTTTCAGGGTCCAGAACCCCAATCTGAAACTTGTCCACAGGACCCAAGAATTTTTAAAAAAAAATTTTGGTTATTTTTTTCTTTTGAAATGGTAAAGAATCTTTTTCTGAAGGTAATAAAACAAAAAGTACAAAATTTGATGGAAAATTGATGAAATTACGCTATCATGAATTTTGTTGTGTCAGCGATATTTACACATCGGTGATTTTGTCTAATTTGACTCCTATTTTAGGCCAATTATATTGTTCCAGTCTAACAAATTCTTAGCTATTTTGCAAGTATGTGTTCCATTTTATCAATTGAGCACAAGAAACTGCCCAATCAACTATTTCAGCTACCCAATAAAGCGATCAGAAATTGGTAATTTGGCTAATTTCACACAAATTTCCATATACAGTGGACCCCCGGTTAACGATATTTTTTCATTCCAGAAGTATGTTCAGGTGCCAGTACTGACCGAATTTGTTCCCATAAGGAATATTGTGAAGTAGATTAGTCCATTTCAGACCCCCAAACATACACGTACAAACGCACTTACATAAATACACTTACATAATTGGTCGCATTGGGAGGTGATCGTTAAACGGGGGTCCACTGTATTCCCATTTCAAAATAGGGCCCAGAATAAACAATGCCGGCATTCCTGGCACTAAAATAACGTTTCCTCTGTTCATTAGGTACGTTTCCAGGATTTACACGTGAATTCTTTTTTTTATTTTTTATTCACACCAAAATATAGAAGATTTATTTTTATGCAGTTTTGTAATAATTGTATAAATAATGCAGGAACCATTGTGAATGTATGTAAGACCCACCAGTCGACCTGTATCAGACGAGTGATGTGATTTGTTTACTCTGAATATCGGCAAAAATTGAACATTTCCGTTACTTGGAGCTCAATTTCAAGCTACTCAGCCCTAAAACCAGTCAAAATCATCTGTATTTTTATAGTATATCTTCCATTCTATCAAATGAGATAAAAAAAAACCATGAATGAAACCATAGAAACCATAGGAAAATACATAGCAAAATCACTGTTTTAAGCCAAAAACACAGTCACAGTTAATTCTCATTATGCACTGCATGCTTCAGGATTTTTTTTTATATGGTGCACATGTACCACATAGATCCATTCTCTCATATCTAGGCCCAGAATTACCCTGACAGCTTATCTGAGCCGAGCTCATGATGTAGTACTACAGTACTGACCCTCAAGTGCTCGTGACATAGTACAGTACAACGAACACTGATGTTCAGGTGCCAGTACAAGTGCTTTCAGACATTTTACATAAATACTCAAAATAGGTTCGTCCTTCATGACCCTCAAGTGCTTAACATTTCCTCAAAATATTTCCTTCATGGTTTCTTGGTCTTATTTGATAGACTGGAAGATATATTACAGAAATAGAGATGATTTTGACTGGTTTTAGGACTGAAAGAAGCTTAAAATTGAGCTCAAAGTAGCAAAAATGTTCAATTTTTGCTGATGTTCAAGAGTAAACAGATCACATCACATGTCCAGTACACGTCAACTGGTAAGTCTTATGTGTGTTCACAAATACACTGATATTATTTATTCAATTATTACAATATTGTGTAACAGTAAATCCTTTTTTTTAGTGTGAATAAAAAATCAAAATGGAATTCATGTGTAAAACCTGGGAACATAACTAATGAACAGAGGAAATGTTATTTTAAGAGCCAGGAATGCCAACATTGTTTATTCTGGACCCTATTTTGAAACTGGAATATTTTGAAATTTGTGTGAAATTAGCCAAATTACCAATTTCTGATCACATTATTTGGTAGTTGATTGAGCAGTTTCTTGTGCTCAATGAAAATGAAATGAAAAATGTAAATGTTTATTTCCTTGCAAAGCTTACAACGTGTGGCTTACATGTTCTAAAATATTAATTACAAAGAAGGTCACTGGCAGGCCTAGGCATTTTGATAAAATGGAAGACTTTTTAGTGAAATAGCTAAGAATTCAGTCAGTTGGAACAATGCATTTGGCCTAAAATAGGAGTCAAAGTGGGCAAAATCGCCATTACACAAATATCGTTGACACGGCAAAATTCATGAGTGTAATATCGTCGATTTTCCATCAAATTTCACATTTTTTGTTTTATTACCTTCAGAGAGATTCTCTGCCATTTCATAGGAAAAAAAAATTTGTTTTTTGAAAGTTCATGGATCCTGTGGACAAGTTTCAGATTGGGGGTCAGGACCCTGAAAGGTTAATAATGGCCCCAAAGCACAATAGTAGTGATGGTCACAATTGTTCAAAGCCTAAGAGAAACTGTAAACTGCTTCCCATCAGTAAAAAAGTGATAATTCTCCACATATTGAGCATAATTTATCAATTACACTTTAACACATGTTTACCTGGAGTTTACCTGGAGAGAGTTCCAGGGGTCAATGCCCCCACAGCCCGGTCTGTGACCAGGCCTCATGGTGGATCAGGGCCTGATCGACCAGGCTATTTCTGCTGGCTGCACGCAATCCAATGTATGAACCACAGCCTGGCTGGTCAGGTACCAACTTTATATATCTTTCTTCTTTCTTTCAACACACCGGCAGTATCCCACTGAGGCGGGGTGGCCCAAAAGGAAAAACGAAAGTTTCTCCTTTTACATTTAGTAATATATACAGGAGAAGGGGTTACTAGCCCCTTGCTCCCGGCATTTTAGTCGCCTCTTACAACACGCATGGCTTACGGAGGAAGAATTCTGTTCCACTTCCCCATGGAGGTAAAAGGAAATAACAAGAATAAGAACTAGAAAGAAAATAGAAGAAAACCCAGAGGGGTGTGTATATATGTGCTTGTACATGTATGTGTAGTGTGACCTAAGTGTAAGTAGAAGTAGCAAGATGTACCTGAAATCTTGCATGTTTATGAGACAGAAAAAGGACACCAGCAATCCTACCATCACGTAAAACAATTACAGGTTTCCATTTTACACTCACTTGGCAGGACGGTAGTACCTCCCTGGGCGGTTCCTGTCTACCAACCTACTACCTAGGATATGGTGGAATGATGAAGTAAAGGGTGTGATAAAAGAGAAAAAGTTAGCTTATGAGAGGTTTTTACAAGGCAGAAGTGTTATAAGAAAAGTAGAGTATATGGAGAGTAAAAGAAAGGAGTAGAGAGTGGTGAGAGAGTGCAAAAGGAGAGCAGATGATAGAGTGGGAGAGGCACTGTCAAGAAATTTTAATGAAAATAAGAAAAAATTTTGGAGTTAAACAAGTTAAGAAAGCCTAGGGAATGTATGGATTTGTTAGTTAAAAACAGAGTAGGGGAGTTAGTAGATGGGGAGGTGGAGGTTTTGGGTAGATGGCGAGAATATTTTGAGGAACTTTTAAATGTTGAGGAAGAAAGGGAGGTGGTAATTTCATGCACTGGCCAAGGAGGTATACCATCTTTTAGGAGTGAAGAAGAGCAGAATGTGAGTGTGGGGAGGTACGTGAGGCATTACGTAGAATGAAAGGGGGTAAAGCAGCTGGAACTGATGGGATCATGACAGAAATGTTAAAAGCAGGGGGGATATAGTGTTGGAGTGGTTGGTACTTTTGTTTAATAAATGTATGAAAGAGGGGAAGGTACCTAGGGATTGGCGGAGAGCATGTATAGTCCCTTTATATAAAGGGAAGGGGGACAAAAGAGATTGTAAAAATTATAGAGGAATAAGTTTACCGAGTATACCAGGAAAAGTGTATGGTAGGGTTATTATTGAAAGAATTAGAGGTAAGGCAGAATGTAGGATTGTGGATGAGCAAGGAGGTTTTAGAGTGGGTAGGGGATGTATAGATCAAGTGTTTACATTGAAGCATATATGTGAACAGTATTTAGAGAAAGGTAGGGAAGTTTTTATTGCATTTATGGATTTAGAAAAGGCATATGATAGAGTGGATAGGGAAGCAATGTGGCAGATGTTGCAAGTACAGGTCCTCCATCACAAATCCGGCATCATTGGGACCTGTAGTGTGCCGGATTACTGAGTTTGCCGAATTACAGAGTGGTTAGGTTAGAATACACATAATAAAATTAACCAACTTGACTTACACAGTTCATTGAACATCGGCAAAAATCGAACATTTCCGCTACTTTGAGCTAAATTTCAAGGTACTTTTCATCATGAAAGCAATTAAAATCATGTCTATTTCTGTAATATATCTTTGATTCTATCAAATGAGTCCAAAAAAATGAGAATACAACCATAAAAACCATACGAAAATATACTGCAAAGAGGTGGCTAATGGCTGAGAAGTGAACTCCCTTATTTATCGTTCCATCATACATTGCCCAAGTTTCAATGAGATAGCCCAACAAACAACCGAGTAAAAAAAATATTTACCAAAAATCATATATGGCAAGCCCAAGCCAGGTACTGGAAATAAGTCACTTTGTCTGACTTTTCTGGGTTATCCTAGGTTCTGTATACATTCACTGATATGTATGATAATCTATGTAACTGTATTTGTGTTTACCTGAATAAACTTATTTACTTCTAGTCTGTCGACTGAGTACAAGAAATCGTCCATTCACTTATTTCAACTACCCAATAAAGTGGTCAGAAATTGGCAATTTGGCCAATTTCACACAAATTTCAACAGATGCCAATTTCAAAATAGGGTCCAGAATAAACAATCCAGACATTCCTGGCACTAAAATAACATTTTCTCTGTTCATTAGTCACGGCTACAGGCCCCTCTTATATTACTCTTGTACAAGAATGGTATACAATACCGACAAGATGAAATTAAGACACATGAGCAACATCTGGGTATCTTTATTGTAGACGTTTTGCCATCCAGTGGCTTTATCAATACAAATTCCAGGACATAACTTGAAGATAGTAGATCTATGTACAGAAGATGAGGTAATCAGTCCCTCAACCTAGGTTGAGGGACTGATTACCTCATTATTGTAATAATTGTATAAATAATGTCAACCCATTCTTGATGCTGTATTGGAATGTGGACTGGCAGGCGGACAGGTATTGGACGGTGACATCATTTGTTTACTCTCGAGCTTCGCTAAAGAATAGAACATTTTCACTACTGTGAGCGCAATTTCAAGGTACTTTTCATCATGAAAGCAATCAAAATCATATCTATTTCTGTAATATATCTTTCATTCTATCAAATGAGACCAAAAATGAGAATATAACCATAACAACCACACAAAAATATATCGCTAAGCGGCCGCTAATGGCTGAGAAGTGAACTCTGCTATTTATGGTCTGATTTCTTTCATTTTTGGTGTATGTGAAGAAGTATCTTTCCATCACTTTCCAGTCACTGGACCCATTATGTACCTTTGTAATCTTTTGACTACCGCCCACAGGATGGGTATGGGGTGCATAAAGATATTAAACTAAAGTGTGTGTGTGTGTGTGTGTGTGTGTGTGTGTGTGTGTGTGTGTGTGTGTGTGTGTGTGTGTGTGTGTGTGTGTGTGTGTGTGTGTGGTGTGTGTGACTCAACAATCAATATTTGCACCAATAACTCATTACAGTTGTGACCGGGTGTGGAAGTGTGAATTGCTCATTACTCTATAATTTGTTCATGATTGTAGCCAAAGTATAAACGTAAGTAACCATTCTACAGAATTCATTACCTTTGTAACTTGTGAGCTCATTACCTTTGTACCTAGTTCAGCTATCAAAACTTTGGGGGCCCAGTCCCTGGACCCATTACGTACCTCTGTAATCTGTAAATACCTTTGTAACTTGTCATGATTGTGACCAGACTTACCTGGAGTTCATTACCTTTGTAAATTGTGAGTTCATTACCTTTGTAAATTGTGAGTTCATTGCCTTTGTAAATTGTGAGTTCATTACCTCTGTAACTTGCTCAGCTATCAAAACTTTGGAGTCCAGTCCCTGGACCAATTATGTACCTCTGTAATCTTTTGACTACCGCCCACAGGATGGGTATGTGGTGCATAATAAACATATTAAACTAAACATCATACATTGCCCAAGCTTGAATAAGGTAACCCAACAAACAACTGAGAATTAATATAATAATAATAATAATAATAATAAGTCTTTATTTACTACATGTACATGTACAAGGTATACAGGCCTAGCTGACATCAGTGATATACTACTATATAGAGAGCCGCTTGTTATGCAGAGTATTTCAAGAAAATTAGGTCAGTGTCCCAGGATAACACCCACACTAGTCAGCTAACACCCAGGTAACCATTTACTGATGGGTAAACATAGACAACAGGTGTAAAGAAACATGCCTAATGTTTCTACCCTGGCTGGGAATCGAATATTTACCAAAAATCATATATGGCTAACCCAAGCCAGGTACTAAAAATAAGCCATGTTGACTTTTGGGTTATCCTAGGTTCTCTACACACATGCTGCTGTGTGTGATAATGTATATAGAGAAAATAACTTCTTTTTCAGGTTTATGGTGCAGTATGAGTGTATATGACAGCCCTGTGCTATACTCCGTTTTCTCTAATATAAGCCACCAAGACAGGGATAGGAGAATGGTATTTGTATACCATATCCTCTTCATACCTTTGTCGAACTGCTCGGTGTTATGCCAAATATTATTTATTATGGAGTATTTAACATGTTTTATGTTATTTATATTGTTAATTATGTCATATTAGATCAATTGTGATAGGCAAGTAAGCTGTAGTGTTGATGTTAGCATAATAATAAAGCATATTCTCCTGCTTCATAAGACTGAGTTCATGGCAACTGACAGTGGCTTCAAAGCCACCTTATCTTTAATGGATAATGTACTGTGTAGGTGCTTTACATAATGAGAAGCATTTCTTTTATTCATTGGAACCATGGCTAGGGCTAAAAGTAAGCAGGTTATAACAATAAATGGAGAAAAAGAAATTGGAATGACTTATGCAGCAAGTAGCGCCACCAAACAGTACCAGGAGGTTGGTGTGGCGACCCTGGAAATTTGAAATTATGCTAGCCAAAACTAGTGCCGAATAACTGAAGGAACCAAATAACTGATTGCCGGATTTGTGATGGCGGACCTGTATGTGGAATAGGTGGTAAGTTACTAAATGCTGTAAAGAGTTTTTATGAGGATAGTGAGGCTCAGGTTAGGGTGTGTAGAAGTGAGGGAGACTACTTCCCGGTAAAAGTAGGTCTTAGACAGGGATGTGTAATGTCACCATGGTTGTTTAATATATTTATAGATGGGGTTGTAAAAGAAGTAAATGCTAGGGTGTTCAGGAGAGGGGTGAGATTAAATTATGGGGAATTAAATACAAAATGGGAATTGACACAGTTGCTTTTTGCTGATGATACTGTTTATGGGAGATTCAAAAGAAAAATTGCAAAGGTTAGTGGATGAGTTTGGGAGTGTGTAAAGGCAGAAAGTTGAAAGTGAACATAGAAAAGAGTAAGATGATGAGGGTATCAAATGATTTAGATAAAGAAAAATTGGATATCAAATTGGGGAGGAGGAGTATGGAAGAAGTGAATGTTTTCAGATACTTGGGGGTTGACATGTCAGCTGATGGATTTATGAAGGATGAGGTTAGTCATAGAATTGATGAGGGAAAAAAGGTGAGTGGTGCATTGAGGTATATGTGGAGACAAAAAACTTTATCTATGGAGGCAAAGAAGGGAATGTATGAAAGTATAGTAGTACCAACACTCCTATATGGATGTGAAGCTTGGGTGGTAAATGCAGCAGCGAGGAGACGGTTGGAGGCAGTGGAGATGTCCTGTTTAAGGGCAATGTGTAGTGTAAATATTATGCAGAAAATTCGGAGTGTGGAAACTAGGAGAAGGTGTGGAGTTAATAAAAGCATTAGTCAGAGGGCAGAAGAGGGGTTGTTGAGGTGGTTTGGTCATTTAGAGAGAATGGATCAAAGTAGAATGACATGGAAAGCATATAAATCTATAGAGGAAGGAAGGAGGGGTAGGGGTCGTCCTCGAAAGGGTTGGAGAGAGGGGGTAAAGGAGGTTTTGTGGGCGAGGGGCTTGGACTTCCAGCAAGCGTGCGTGAGCGTGTTAGATAGGAGTGAATGGAGACAAATGATACTTGGGACCTGATGATCTGTTGGAGTATGAGCAGGGTAATATGTAGTGAAGGGATTCAGGGAAACCGGTTATTTTCATATAGTCGGACTTGAGTCCTGGAAATGGGAAGTACAGTGCCTGCACTTTAAAGGAGGGGTTTGGGATATTGGCAGTTTGGAGGGATATGTTGTGTATCTTTATACGTATATGCTTCTAAACTGTTGTATTCTGTGCACCTCTGCAAAAACAGTGATAATGTGTGAGTGTGGTGAAAGTGTTGAATGATGATGAAAGTATTTTCTTTTTGGGGATTTTCTTTCTTTTTTGGGTCACCCTGCCTCGGTGGGAGACGGCCGACTTGTTGAAAAAAAAAATATATATACATGTGTGTGTGTATACTATACTTATATATATATACATATATATATATATATATATATATATATATATATATATATATATATAGTAGTAGGTTGGTAGACAGCAACCACCCAGGGAGGTACTACCGTCCTGCCAAGTGAGTGAAAACGAAAGCCTGTAATTGTTTTACATGATGGTAGGATTGCTGATGTCTTTTGTCTGTCTCATAAACATGCAAGATTACAGGTATGTCTTGCTACTTCTACTTACACTTAGGTCACACTACACATACATGTACACATTTATTTATACACACTCATCTGAGTTTTCTTTGATTTTATCTTAATAGTTCTTGGTTTTATTACTTTTCCTTTTATATCCATGGGGAAGTGGAATAAGAATCTTTCCTCTGTAAGCTATGCGTGTTGTAAAAGTCAACTAAAATGCCGGGAACAATGGGCTAGTAACCCCTTTTCCTGTAAAGATTACTAAAAAGAATAAGAAGAAAATTGTCAAAGTGGGAAGTCTGAATGTGCGTGGATGTTGTGCAAATGATAAGAAAGAGATGATTGTGGAAGTTATGAATGAAAAGAAGCTGGATGTCCTGGCTTTAAGTGAAACAAAGCTGTAGGGGGTGGGAGAGTTTCAGTGGAGAGGAATAAATGGGATTAGGTCAGGGGTTTCAAATAGAGTTAGAGCTAAAGAAGGAGTAGCAATAATGTTGAAGGATAAGCTATGGCAGGAAAAGAGGGACTATAAATGTATTAATTCAAGGATTATGTGGAGTAAAATAAAGATTGGATGTGAAAAGTGGGTTATAATAAGCGTGTATGCACCTGGAGAAGAGAGAAGTGTAGAGGAGAGAGAGAGATTTTGTGAAATGTTGAGTGAATGCGTGGGGAGTTTTGAATCAAGTGTGAGAGTAATGGTGGTTGGGGATTTCAATGCTAAAGTGGGTAAAAATGTTATGGAGGGAGTAGTAGGTAAATTTGGGGTGCCAGGGGTAAATGTAAATGGGGAGCCTTTAATTGAGCTATGTGTAGAAAGAGATTTGGTAATAAGTAATACATATTTTATGAAAAAGAGGATAAATAAATATACAAGGTATGATGTAGCACGTAATGAAAGTAGTTTATTAGATTATGTATTGGTGGATAAAAGGTTGATGGGTAGGCTCCAGGATGTACATGTTTATAGAGGGGCAACTGATATATCGGATCATTATTTAGTTGTAGCTACAGTTAGAGTAAGAGGTAGATGGGAAAAGAGGAAGGTGGCAACAACAAGTAAGAGGGAGGTGAAAGTGTATAAACTAAGGGAGGAGGAAGTTCGGGTGAGATATAAGCGACTATTGGCAGAAAGGTGGGCTAGTGCAAAGATGAGTAGTGGGGGAGTTGAAGAGGGTTGGAATAGTTTTAAAAATGCAGTATTAGAATGTGGGGCAGAAGTATGTGGTTATAGGAGGGTGGGGGCAGGAGGATAGAGGAGTGATTGGTGGAATGATGAAGTAAAGGGTGTGATAAAAGAGAAAACGGTAGCTTATGAGAGGTTTTTACAAAGCAGAAGTGTTATAAGAAGAGCAGAGTATATGGAGAGTAAAAGAAAGGTAAAGAGAGTGGTGAGAGAGTGCAAAAGGAGGGAGAGCAGATGATAGAGTGGGAGAGGCACTGTCAAGAAATTTTAATGAAAATAAGAAAAAATTTTGGAGTGAGTTAAACAAGTTAAGAAAGCCTAGGGAAAGTATGGATTTGCCAGTTAAAAACAGAGTAGGGGAGTTAGTAGATAGGGAGATGGAGGTATTAGGTAGATGGCGAGAATATTTTGAGGAACTTATAAATGTTAAGGAAGAAAGAGAGGCAGTAATTTCATGCACTGGTTAGGGAGGTATACCATCTTTTAGGAGTGAAGAAGAGCAGAATGTAAGTGTGGGGGAGGTACGTGAGGCATTACGTAGAATGAAAGGGGGTAAAGCAGCTGGAACTGATGGGATCATGACAGAAATGTTAAAAGCAGGGGGGGATATAGTGTTGGAGTGGTTGGTACTTTTGTTTAATAAATGTATGAAAGAGGGGAAGGTACCTAGGGATTGGCAGAGAGCATGTATAGTCCCTTTATATAAAGGGAAAGGGGACAAAAGAGACTGTAAAAATTATAGAGGAATAAGTTTACTGAGTATACCAGGAAAAGTGTACGGTAGGGTTATAATTGAAAGAATTAGAGGTAAGACAGAATGTAGGATTGCGGATGAGCAAGGAGGTTTCAGAGTGGGTAGGGGATGTGTAGATCAAGTGTTTACATTGAAGCATATATGTGAACAGTATTTAGATAAAGGTAGGGAAGTTTTTATTGCATTTATGGATTTAGAAAAGGCATATGATAGAGTGGATAGAGGAGCAATGTGGCAGATGTTGCAAGTATATGGAATAGGTGGTAAGTTACTAAATGCTGTAAAGAGCTTTTATGAGGATAGTGAGGCTCAGGTTAGGGTATGTAGAAGAGAGGGAGAATACTTCCCGGTAAAAGTAGGTCTTAGACAGGGATGTGTAATGTCACCATGGTTGTTTAATATATTTATAGATGGGGTTGTAAAAGAAGTAAATGCTAGGGTGTTCGGGAGAGGGGTGGGATTAAATTTTGGGGAATCAAATTCAAAATGGGAATTGACACAGTTACTTTTTGCTGATGATACTGTGCTTATGGGAGATTCTAAAGAAAAATTGCAAAGGTTAGTGGATGAGTTTGAGAATGTGTGTAAAGGTAGAAAGTTGAAAGTGAACATAGAAAAGAGTAAGGTGATGAGGGTATCAAATGATTTAGATAAAGAAAAATTGGATATCAAATTGGGGAGGAGGAGTATGGAAGAAGTGAATGTTTTCAGATACTTGGGAGTTGACGTGTTGGCGGATGGATTTATGAAGGATGAGGTTAATCATAGAATTGATGAGGGAAAAAAGGCAAGTGGTGCGTTGAGGTATATGTGGAGTCAAAAAACATTATCTATGGAGGCAAAGAAGGGAATGTATGAAAGTATAGTAGTACCAACACTCTTATATGGGTGTGAAGCTTGGGTGGTAAATGCAGCAGCGAGGAGATGGTTGGAGGCAGTGGAGATGTCCTGTCTAAGGGCAATGTGTGGTGTAAATATTATGCAGAAAATTCGGAGTGTGGAAATTAGGAAAAGGTGTGGAGTTAATAAAAGTATTAGTCAGAGGGCAGAAGAGGGGTTGTTGAGGTGGTTTGGTCATTTAGAGAGAATGGATCAAAGTAAATGACATGGAAAGCATATAAATCTCTAGGGGAAGGAAGGCGGGGTAGGGGTCGTCCTCGAAAGGGTTGGAGAGAGGGGGTAAAGGAGGTTTTTGTGGGCAAGGGGCTTGGACTTCCAGCAAGCGTGCGTGAGCGTGTTAGATAGGAGTGAATGGAGACGAATGGTACTTGGGACCTGACGATCTGTTGGAGTGTGAGCAGGGTAATATTTAGTGAAGGGATTCAGGGAAACCGGTTATTTTCATATAGTCGGACTTGAGTCCTGGAAATGGGAAGTACAATGCCTGCACTTTAAAGGAGGGGTTTGGGATATTGGCAGTTTGGAGGGATATGTTGTGTATCTTTATACGTATATGCTTCTAAACTGTTGTATTCTGAGCACCTCTGCAAAAACAGTGATAATGTGTGAGTGTGGTGAAAGTGTTGAATGATGATGAAGTATTTTCTTTTTGGGGATTTTCTTTCTTTTTTGGGTCACCCTGCCTCGGTGGGAGACGGCCGACTTGTTGAAAAAAAAAAAAGTTTATATATATATATATATATATATATATATATATATATATATATATATATATATATATATATATATATATATATATATATATAGGTAGTAGGTTGGTAGACAGCAACCACCCAGGGAGGTACTACCGTCCTGCCAAGTGAGTGTAAAACGAAGCCTGTGATTGTTTTACATGATGGTAGGATTGCTGATGTCTTTTGTCTGTCTCATAAATATGCAAGATTACAGGCATGTCTTGCTACTTCTACTTACACTTAAGTCACACTACACATACATGTACACATTTATTTATACACACTCATCTGAGTTTTCTTTGATTTTATCTTAATAGTTCTTGGTCTTATTAATTTTCCTTTTATATCCATGGGGAAGTGGAATAAGAATCTTTCCTCCGTAAGCCATGCGTGTTGTAAAAGTCAACTAAAATGCCGGGAACAATGGGCTAGTAACCCCTTTTCCTGTAAAGATTACTAAAAAGAATAAGAAGAAGAAAATTGTCAAAGTGGGAAGTCTGAATGTGCGTGGATGTTGTGCAGATGATAAGAAAGAGATGATTGTGGATGTTATGAATGAGAAGAAGCTGGATGTCCTGGCTTTAAGTGAAACAAAGCTGAAGGGGGTGGGAGAGTTTCAGTGGAGAGGAATAAATGGGATTAGGTCAGGGGTTTCAAATAGAGTTAGAGCTAAAGAAGGAGTAGCAATAATGTTGAAGGATAAGCTATGGCAGGAAAAGAGGGACTATAAATGTATTAATTCAAGGATTATGTGGAGTAAAATAAAGATTGGATGTGAAAAGTGGGTTATAATAAGCGTGTATGCACCTGGAGAAGAGAGAAGTGTAGAGGAGAGAGAGAGATTTTGGGAAATGTTGAGTGAATGCGTGGGGAGTTTTGAATCAAGTGTGAGAGTAATGGTGGTTGGGGATTTTAATGCTAAAGTGGGTAAAAATGTTATGGAGGGAGTAGTAGGTAAATTTGGGGTGCCAGGGGTAAATGTAAATGGGGAGCCTTTAATTGAGCTATGTGTAGAAAGAAATTTGGTAATAAGTAATACATATTTTATGAAAAAGAGGATAAATAAATATACAAGGTATGATGTAGCACGTAATGAAAGTAGTTTATTAGATTATGTATTGGTGGATAAAAGGTTGATGGGTAGGCTCCAGGATGTACATGTTTATAGAGGGGCAACTGATATATCGGATCATTATTTAGTTGTAGCTACAGTTAGAGTAAGAGGTAGATGGGAAAAGAGGAAGGTGGCAACAACAAGTAAGAGGGAAGTGAAAGTGTATAAACTAAGGGAGGAGGAAGTTCGGGTGAGATATAAGCGACTATTGGCAGAAAGGTGGGCTAGTGCAAAGATGAGTAGTGGGGGGGTTGAAGAGGGTTGGAATAGTTTTAAAAATGCAGTATTAGAATGTGGGGCAGAAGTTTGTGGTTATAGGAGGGTGGGGGCAGGAGGAAAGAGGAGTGATTGGTGGAATGATGAAGTAAAGGGTGTGATAAAAGAGAAAAAGGTAGCTTATGAGAGGTTTTTACAAAGCAGAAGTGTTATAAGAAGAGCAGAGTATATGGAGAGTAAAAGAAAGGTAAAGAGAGTGGTGAGAGAGTGCAAAAGGAGAGCAGATGATAGAGTGGGAGAGGCACTGTCAAGAAATTTTAATGAAAATAAGAAAAAATTTTGGAGTGAGTTAAACAAGTTAAGAAAGCCTAGGGAAAATATGGATTTGTCAGTTAAAAACAGAGTAGGGGAGTTAGTAGATGGGGAGATGGAGGTATTGGGTAGATGGCGAGAATATTTTGAGGAACTTTTAAATGTTAAGGAAGAAACAGAGGCAGTAATTTCATGCACTGGTCAGGGAGGTATACCATCTTTTAGGAGTGAAGAAGAGCAGAATGTAAGTGTGGGGGAGGTACGTGAGGCATTACGTAAAATGAAAGGGGGTAAAGCAGCTGGAACTGATGGGATCATGACAGAAATGTTAAAAGCAGGGGGGGATATAGTGTTGGAGTGGTTGGTACTTTTGTTTAATAAATGTATGAAAGAGGGGAAGGTACCTAGGGATTGGCAGAGAGCATGTATAGTCCCTTTATATAAAGGGAAAGGGGACAAAAGAGACTGTAAAAATTATAGAGGAATAAGCTTACTGAGTATACCAGGAAAAGTGTACGGTAGGGTTATAATTGAAAGAATTAGAGGTAAGACAGAATGTAGGATTGCGGATGAGCAAGGAGGTTTTAGAGTGGGTAGGGGATGTGTAGATCAGGTGTTTACATTGAAGCATATATGTGAACAGTATTTAGATAAAGATAGGGAAGTTTTTATTGCATTTATGGATTTAGAAAAGGCATATGATAGAGTGGATAGAGGAGCAATGTGGCAGATGTTGCAAGTATATGGAATAGGTGGTAAGTTATTAAATGCTGTAAAGAGTTTTTATGAGGATAGTGAGGCTCAGGTTAGGGTGTGTAGAAGAGAGGGAGACTACTTCCCGGTAAAAGTAGGTCTTAGACAGGGATGTGTAATGTCACCATGGTTGTTTAATATATTTATAGATGGGGTTGTAAAGGAAGTAAATGCTAGGGTGTTTGGGAGAGGGGTGGGATTAAATTATGGGGAATCAAATTCAAAATGGGAATTGACACAGTTACTTTTTGCTGATGATACTGTGCTTATGGGAGATTCTAAAGAAAAATTGCAAAGGTTAGTGGATGAGTTTGGGAATGTGTGTAAAGGTAGAAAGTTGAAAGTGAACATAGAAAAGAGTAAGGTGATGAGGGTGTCAAATGATTTAGATAAAGAAAAATTGGATATCAAATTGGGG
Source organism: Cherax quadricarinatus (assembly GCF_038502225.1). Taxonomy (NCBI): domain Eukaryota; kingdom Metazoa; phylum Arthropoda; class Malacostraca; order Decapoda; family Parastacidae; genus Cherax; species Cherax quadricarinatus. Next base: position 77,649,719 of record NC_091294.1, read on the forward strand.
AGGAGGAGTATGGAAGAAGTGAATGTTTTCAGATACTTGGGAGTTGACGTGTCGGCGGATGGATTTATGAAGGATGAGGTTAATCATAGAATTGATGAGGGAAAAAAGGTGAGTGGTGCGTTGAGGTATATGTGGAGTCAAAAAACGTTATCTATGGAGGCAAAGAAGGGAATGTATGAAAGTATAGTAGTACCAACACTCTTATATGGGTGTGAAGCTTGGGTGGTAAATGCAGCAGCGAGGAGACGGTTGGAGGCAGCGGAGATGTCCTGTTTAAGGGCAATGTGTGGTGTAAATATTATGCAGAAAATTCGGAGTGTGGAAATTAGGAGAAGGTGTGGAGTTAATAAAAGTATTAGTCAGAGGGCAGAAGAGGGGTTGTTGAGGTGGTTTGGTCATTTAGAGAGAATGGATCACAGTAGAATGACATGGAAAGCATATAAATCTATAGGGGAAGGAAGGCGGGGTAGGGGTCGTCCTCGAAAGGGTTGGAGAGAGGGGGTAAAGGAGGTTTTGTGGGTAAGGGGCTTGGACTTCCAGCAAGCGTGCGTGAGCGTGTTAGATAGGAGTGAATGGAGACGAATGGTACTTGGGACCTGACGATCTGTTGGAGTGTGAGCAGGGTAATATTTAGTGAAGGGATTCAGGGAAACCGGTTATTTTCATATAGTCGGACTTGAGTCCTGGAAATGGGAAGTACAATGCCTGCACTTTAAAGGAGGGGTTTGGGATATTGGCAGTTTGGAGGGATATGTTGTGTATCTTTATATGTTTATGCTTCTAGACTGTTGTATTCTGAGCACCTCTGCAAAAACAGTGATAATGTGCGAGTGTGGTGAAAGTGTTGAATGATGATGAAAGTATTTTCTTTTTGGGGATTTTCTTTCTTTTTTGGGTCACCCTGCCTCGGTGGGAGACGGCCGACTTGTTGAAAAAAAAAAAAAAAAAAAATATATATACGTGTATATATATATATATATATATATATATACACACACACACACACATATACACACACACACACACACACACATACACACACACACACACACACACACCCACACACACACACACACACATACACACACACCACACACACCACACACACAGGTACCATCTGACTTATGACCAAGCTTGGTTCCGACCAACTGGCCATAAGTCAAAATGGACGTAAGTCGAACCTTTGAAAATTGCTGACATACTGGGTAGGGCATAATGTCAAACTTTTCCTATATAAACTACCTACATAGTACTGTAATGTAATGTACAATCATTATTTCATTCTTTTTACCATAATTTACTTCTATTGTTATATTTTAATTATTTATGTACTGTATATAATGTATACATGGTAGTGAACTGTATTGTAAATTTTACATCACATACAGTATCATGTATTACTGTTATCTTTATGTATTGTTGACACAGCGGAATGGGAAAATACCACTGGTAGTGTCATCCTGCCAGAATGTTGTGTAACCTATACCCGAAATGCCTAGCCATGCTAGGTGTTCTAGTGGCCCCCTCTGTAATTAGTATTTTATTACATGTAAACCACACAACCAAAATCTGTAAACCTCGCATTGTAATCCTTATAGAGAATAAACTTTGATTTGATTTGATTTGATAAGTAAAGAGAAACAACTCTGGAACATGTTTACCTGGAGTTTACCTGGAGAGAGTTTCGGGGGTCAACGCCCCCGCGGCCCGGTCTGTGACCAGGCCTCCTGGTGGATCTGATCTGGAAAACCAACGTACGAGCCACAGCCCGGCTGATCAGGAACTGTAATACGTATCTGGCTGGCTGGCTAACCGGGTGGGTGGCTGACTGACTGGCTAACTGAATGTGGCTGTCTCTCTCTCTGTATCTCTCTCTCTCTGTATCTCTCTCTCTATATCTCTCTGTATCTCTCTCTCTGTATCTCTCTCTGTATCTCTTTCTCTGTATCTCTTTCTCTGTATCTCTCTCTCTGTATCTCTCTCTCTGTATCTCTCTCTCTGTATCTCTCTCTCTGTATCTCTCTCTCTGTATCTCTCTCTCTGTATCTCTCTCTCTGTATCTCTCTCTCTCTGTATCTCTCTCTCTCTCTCTCTCTCTCTCTCTCTCACACACACAGGTACACATAAGTGAAGTTATCATACATAGTATAAATTACCTAGGATAACCCAAATAATCCAGACAAAGTGCTATACAGTGGATCTGTGCTCCAGTGCCCTAAATTAATATTAATAATAATAATAATTATTATTATTATTACAATAATACACATGTACTACTACTACTAATAATATTATTATTAACCCCTTGACTGTCGCAACCACCAGTCCTGAGGTGTCTCCTGGTGTCGCAAAATTTAAAAAAAAAAAAAAAATTTCTTATGAAATGATAGAGAATCTTTTCCCGATTGTAATGACACCAAAAAAAAACGAAATTTGATGGAAAACTGACAGAATTACGCTCTCGCAAAGTTAGCGACCTCGGCAATATTTACAAATCAGCGATTTCGCCGATTTGTAATTCCATTGTTCCAGTCGATCAAACTCATAGGTATTTCTTTAGAACTCCGTTTTTTCTATTGATTGAGTACGAGAAACAGCCCATTTACCAATTTCAACTACCCAATAACGTGGTCAGAAATTTGCAATTTGGCCAATTTCACGAAAAATTAAAAAATATGACAATTTCAAAATAAGGTCTAGAATGAACAATGCATACACTCCTGGCTCTAAAATAACATTTTCTTTGTTCATCAGTCATGTCTCCAGGCCCCTCTGATATTACTCTTGCTTTCTATTTTGAACAAAAAATAGAAGATTTACTGTTATGCAGACTACTGCAATATTGTAATAATTGTATAAATACATGTAATGTCAACCCATTCATGACTGCATATTAGAATGGCTAGTTGGACATTTATTGGACAATGATATCATTTGTTTACTTTTGAACATCGGCAAAAAATCAAACATTTCCTGTACTTTGAGCTCCATTTCCAGGTTCTTTTTATAGTAAAATCAATCAAAATCACCTCTATTTCTATAATGTGTTTTCCATTCTGTCAAATGAGACCAAGAAAACGAGTATACAACCATAAATACTATACGAAAATAAACCACAAAGTCGGCATTTTAATTAAAAAAAACGGTCGGCATTTTTTTTTCTCATTATGCACTGCGTGCTCCAGGATTTTTTTTTATATGGTGCACACTGACCACACAGACCCATTCTCTCACATGTGGGCCTACCAGCTTTCTCCTGCTTGATTTGAAGCCGCTAGAATTTATGAGTATATATACGTCAAACACGGTACCTCGTAAGACATATATATACGACCAAAACAGTCAAAGGGTTAAACTATAATATAATAATCGTGTCCACTCATTACTTACCTTAAAATATCAGTAGTTTTAATGTAGAGTGAGAGGTGAGTAAACAAGATTAACTGAATAAACGAGAGAGAGAATGAGAGTGTAGAAGGTTCATGAGTTATGTAAACAAACATTGTTGTTGTTGTCATTACCAGCCCGGACACGAATGGTTTTTGTTCACTCTGTCAAGCCGACCAGAAAAACATCTCATATTTGCTAATTTATATGTTTATATGTTATGTAGCATGTTTATTATATAATTTTGAAAAAAATCATAGATGAATTAAGCAAAATGTCTATATTAATGTTTTATTGTGTTATTATCACTATTAATATGGCGTCTTCAAGACCAATTACACTCTTAATGAGTGGCTCCGAGACAGACAAGCAGACAGAAAGACAGACACAGGTAGACAGAAAGACAGACACACAGGTAGACAAAGACAGACACACAGGTAGACAAAGACAGACACACAGGTAGACAAAGACAGACACACAGGTAGACAGACAGATAAACAGACAGAGATACAGACAGACACAGATATACAGGCAGACAGATACAGACAGGTTTATGTGCAACAGTGAAAACAAATAGAGAGTTGGAGAGTAAGAGCCTTTCTTGCCACAATCTCCAGTGCAAGATTCAGACTTCATCTTAGGGGCCATGGTGAAATTTACTGTCCAGTTAGTACATTTAATACAGTATGATGCTGCTGATAGGGCAGGGTTGCTCAAACTGATGCTGCCTGCATGACACATTGCCGCCGCGAGTATTGTCAAATATTGTACAGCGGTGTGCATCAGCCGGCCCAGCCCAGCTGCCAGATGCATGGTCGTAAGTCAAGTGGACGTATGTTGAGCAGGTCGTAAGTCGGATGGTAGGTGTATTTTTTTTTTTTCAACAAACCGGCCATATCCCACCAAGGCGGGGCGGCCCAAAAGGAAAAACAAAAGTTTGTTTAAATTTAGTAATTTATACGGGAGAAGGGGTTACTAGCCCCTTGCTCCCGGCATTTTAGTCGCCTCTTACAACACGCATGGCTTACGGAGGAAGAATTCTGTTCCACTTCCCCATGGAGATAAGAGGAAATAAACAAGAACAAGAACTAGAAAGAAAATAGCAGAAAACACAGAGGGGTGGGTGTATATATATGCTTGTACATGTATGTGAAGTGTACACATACATGTGCCACCCCACCCCAGTGGGATACAGCTGGTATGTTGAAAGAAGAAGATATATATATCCTAGGTAGTAGGTTGGTAGTCAGCAACCACCCAGGGAGGTACTACCGTCCTGCCAAGTGAGTGTAAAACGAAAGCCTGTAATTATTTTACTTCATGGTAGGATTGCTGGTGTCCTTTTTTTCTGTCTCATAAACATGCAAGATTTCAGGTACGTCTTGTTACTTCTACTTACACTTAGGTCACACTACACATACATGTACAATCATATATATATACACCTACCATCCGACTTACGACCTGCTCGACTTACGACCTGCTCAACTTACGACCACTCGACTTACGACTGTGTTTTTTATGCCAAATTTCTGGGAAATAAACAACTACAGTGGACCCCCGGTTAACGATATTTTTTCACTCCAGAAGTATGTTCAGGTGCCAGTACTGACCGAATTTGTTCCCATAAGGAATATTGTGAAGTAGATTAGTCCATTTCAGACCCCCAAACATACACGTACAAACGCACTTACATAAATACACTTACATAATTGGTCGCATTCGGAGGTGATCGTTATGTGGGGGTCCACTGTATTTGTGTTGTACACAGTGTTTGTCCTAAACCTTACCGTATAAAATACAGTACTAACAACATAAAAAGTAAAGTAAAACATGAAATACCAAAATAAAACAATAAAATAAAGTCATTTCAAAAATGTTTTGTTGATATTCAGTAGTAAATTTCGACTTACGACCATTTCGATTTACGACCGGTTTCTCTGAACCGAACTCAGTCGTAAGTCGGATGGTAGGTGTATATACACACACACCCCTCTGGGTTTTCTTTTATTTTCTTACTAGTTCTTGTTTATTTCCTCTTATCTCCATGGGGAAGTGGAACAGAATTCTTCCTCCATAAGCCATGTGTGTTGTAAGAGGCGACTAAAATGCCGGGAGCAAGGGGCTAGTAGCCCCTTCTCCTGTATAAATTAGTAAATTTAAAGAGAGAAACTTAAGTTTTTCTTTTTGGCCCACCCTGCCTCGGTGGGATACGGCCGGTTTGTTGAAAGAAGAATATATAGTATATATACTATATATATATATTTTGTATATAGTACATAAATGAAAAATAACATATATAGTGTTCGCTACTATCCCATTTTTCAGGCATTATTATGAACACAGGTATAGTATGGCCTGCAACCTGGCCGTAATGGCTTTCAAAGTGGACCAAACAAACTCAGCAATAGTACATGAATTGTATTTCCTTCACCAGATATAATTTGCCAGATATATACAAGTATGTACACTTATATACCACACAGTGACAGATGGCAAAAACAGAAGCCAGAGAGAGTGCACTGTATCAACCATCAACTTAGGCAAGTCTGTCAATTCGCTTATCACAAGTGAACCACGTTGCTTCAGTTTCACGGGTTTGCCTGTGATTGGCCAATGAATCATGGTACAGTGGACCCCCGCATAGCGAACTTAATCCGTGCAAGAGGGCTGGTCGTTATGCGAAATGTTCGCTATGCGAATTAATTTTCCCCATAAGAAATAATGGAAATAAAATTAATCCGTGCAAGACACCCAAAAGTATGAAAAAAAATTTTTTTACCACAAAAAAATGTTAATTTTAGTACACACAAACTGAAAAAGGCATGCACAATTACATGACACTTACTTTTATTGAAGATCTGGTGATGATTGATGGGATGGGAGGAGGGGAGAGAGAGTGTTAGTGTTTAGAAGGGGAATCCCCTTCCATTAGGACTTGAGGTAGCAAGTCCTTTTCTGGGGTTACTTCCCTTCTTCTTTTAATACCACTAGGACCAGCTTGAGAGTCACTGGACCTCTGTCGCACAACATATCTGTCCATAGAGGCCTGTACCTCTCGTTCCTTTATGACTTTCCTAAAGTGTTTCACAACAGTGTCATTGTAATAGTCACCAGCACGGCTTGCAATAGCTGTGTGAGGGTGATTTTCATCAAAAAAGGTTTGCACTTCAAGCCATTTTGCACACATTTCCTTAATCTTTGAAGTAGGCAATTCCTTCAATTTCTCTCTCCCCTCCTCTGAACCAGTTTCCCCAGGTCTGGCCTCTTGCTCTTGAAGTTGATCTATCAGCTCATCAGTGGTTAGTTCTTCATTGTCCTCCTCCACCAACTCTTCCACATCCTCCCCACTAACCTCCAACCCCAAGGACTTCCCCAATTCCACAATTGATTCCTCAACTGGTATACTACTCCTCTCAGGGTTAGCCTCAAACCCTTCAAAATCCCTTTTGTCTACACATTCTGGCCACAGTTTCTTCCAAGCAGAGTTCAAGGTTCTCTTAGTCACTCCCTCCCAAGCCTTACCTATAAGGTTTACACAACTGAGGATATTAAAGTGATCCTTCCAAAACTCTTTTAGAGTCAATCCAGTGTCTGTGGTCACTTCAAAGCACTTTTGAAACAGAGCTTTTGTGTACAGTTTCTTGAAGTTGGAAATGACCTGCTGGTCCATGGGCTGCAGGAGAGGAGTGGTATTAGGAGGCAAAAACTTCACCTTAATGAAGCTCATGTCCCCATAAAGTCGCTCTGCCACGTCTGTAGGATGACCAGGGGCATTGTCTAACACCAGGAGGCACTTAAGGTCTAATTTCTTTTCAGTTAGGTAATCTTTCACATTGGGGGCAAATGCATGGTGTAACCAGTTATAGAAAAATTCCCTAGTGACCCATGCCTTACTGTTTGCCCTCCACAGCACACACAAATTATCCTTGAGGACATTCTTTTGCCTGAACGCTCTGGGAGTTTCAGAGTGATACACTAATAAAGGCTTAACTTTGCAATCACCAGTAGCATTGGCACACATGAGAAGAGTAAGCCTGTCTTTCATAGGCTTATGTCCTGGGAGTGCCTTTTCCTCCTGAGTAATGTAGGTCCTGCTTGGCATTTTCTTCCAGAACAGGCCTGTTTCATCACAATTAAACACTTGTTCAGGTTCCAGTCCTTCAGTTTCTATGTACTCCTTGAATTCATGCACATATTTTTCAGCCGCTTTGTGGTCCGAACTGGCAGCCTCACCATGCCGTATCACACTATGGATGCCACTACGCTTCTTAAATCTCTCAAACCAACCTTTGCTGGCCTTAAATTCACTCACATCATCACTAGTTGCAGGCATTTTTTTAATTAAATCGTCATGCAACTTCCTAGCCTTTTCACATATGATCGCTTGAGAGACGCTATCTCCTGCTAGCTGTTTTTCATTTATCCACACCAATAAGAGTCTCTCAACATCTTCCATCACTTGCGATCTTTGTTTCGAAAACACAGTTAAACCTTTGGCAACAACAGCTTCCTTGATTGCCGTTTTCTTGCCCACAATAGAAGCGATGGTTGATTTTGGTTTCTTGTACAACCTGACCAGGTCGGTGATACGTACTCCACTTTCATACTTATCAATGATTTCTTTCTTAATTTCAATGGGTATTCTTACCCTTTGAGGTGTAGGGTTGGCACTAGAAGCTTTCTTGGGGCCCATGGTCACTTATTTTCCACAAACAGCACCGAAAACACTGTAATAATACGAAATATTCCGAGTGTATGCTTGAATGTTACCGCGGAGGCTAGCTGGTAAACAATGGGACGGGCGGCACATGTGAGGCTGGCTGAGGGCCCACATTGGACGCGTCTCGAACGAAGTTCGCTGAGCGGGTTTTTGTCTACTATGCGGGGCAAAATTTTAGCGGACAAAGCGTTCGCTATGCGGAATGTTCGCTATGCAAGGCGTTCGCTATGCGGGGGTCCACTGTACTGATTTAATTACGGGTACCCTATGATAGTTAACCTTTTAGCACCCAGTTTGCTGGTTGGAAAGCAGCCTCTATGGGAGTGAGATATGCTGAATAAATTGTAACATACTCATAACATGCCATAGGCATCCATGGTAGTTCTTGGAACATATGCCTCGCTAATATCAAGGGACTACCATATTTATATTGCACATGTATATGTTTAAATAAGTGTAATGTGCATTGTTTCAGGTTGGGACCATGAGCAGACTATAGATTCATTACTCAGGAAGGGTGGCTATAAGGGCCCGGTGACCAGCGAGGTTCGACGCAGCATAAAACTGACCCGTTACCAGAGTGAAAAAATATCCGTTACATTTCAGGTAAGAGAGTGTGGGTGTTTGGGTGGGTGCGGATGTTTGGACGAGTGGAGGTGTTTGGACGGTGCAGTCAGCTCTTGTGTGGAACTCCTCTCTACTGTCTGTTGAATTTGTAATTGTAATTAAAACACTTCATTCAGAATTGAATAATGCCTGAAAAAGTTAATTTGGAATTTAATAACACCTGAATAACTCCATTCAAAATTGAACTGCAGGAGAAGAGGCCTTCATAGTGCCTGCTGCTCAATTCTGGATTAACTTGTTTAACTGTTCAGCTGTTCATTCATTCAGTATATAAAGGAGCTTCATAAGAGGGCTGACTGCACTCCATAATAGTGTCTAGTAGTGACTGCAGTTAATTTAGAGAAGTGCAGGGAATTGAACTGGTGTACCCCATATAATAGCATAACACAGCAGATAATAATGCTAATAATAATACAGTAAGTCCTTGACTTAAACATATTGGGGACCTGAATTGTGTATGATATTCATAATACACCTTGGTAGTTAGTTGTTGACAACAACTTCCCAGGGAGGTGCTACCGTCCTGTGGTAGTTAGTTGTAGACAACAACTTCCCAGGGAGGTACTACTGTCCTGTGGTAGTTGTAGACAACAACTTCCCAGGGAGGTGCTACTGTCCTGTGGTAGTTAGTTGTAGACAACAACTTCCCAGAGAGGTACTACTGTCCTGTGGTAGTTGTAGACAATAACTTCCCAGGGAGGTGCTACTGTCCTGTGGTAGTTAGTTGTAGACAACAACTTCCCAGGGAGGTACTACTGTCCTGTGGTAGTAAGTTGTAGACAGCTACCTCCCAGGGAGGTACTACTGTCCTGTGGTAGTAAGTTGTAGACAACAACCTCCCAGGGAGGTGCTACTGTCCTGTGGTAGTAAGTTGCAGAAACAATCCCCCAGGGAGGTACTACTGTCTTATGGTAGTAAGTTGTAGACAGCTACCTCCCAGGGAGGTACTACTGTCCTGTGGTAGTAAGTTGTAGACAACAACCTCCCAGGGAGGTGCTACCATCCTGTGGTAGTAAGTTGTAGACAACCTCCCAGGGAGGTACTACTGTCCTGTGGTAGTAAGTTGTAGATAACAACCTCCCAGGGAGGTGCTACCATCCTGTGGTAGTAAGTTGTAGACAACCTCCCAGGGAGGTACTACTGTCCTGTGGTAGTAAGTTGTAGACAACAACTTCCCAGGGAGGTGCTATTGTCCTGTGGTAGTTATAGACAACCTCCCAGGGAGGTACTACTGTCCTGTGGTAGTTGTAGACAACAACCTCCCAGGGAGGTACTACTGTCCTGTGGTAGTTAGTTGTAGACAACCTCCCAGAGAGGTGATACCATCCTGTGGTAGTAAGTTGTAGACAACCTCCCAGGGAGGTACTACTGTCTTATGGTAGTAAGTTGTAGACAGCTACCTCCAAGGGAGGTGCAACCATCCTGTGGTAGTAAGTTGTAGACAACCTCCCAGGGAGGTACTACTGTCCTGTGGTAGTTAGTTGTAGACAACCTCCCAGAGAGGTGATACCATCCTGTGGTAGTAAGTTGTAGACAACCTCCCAGGGAGGTACTACTGTCTTATGGTAGTAAGTTGTAGACAGCTACCTCCAAGGGAGGTGCAACCATCCTGTGGTAGAAAGTTGTAGACAACAACTTCCCAATGAGGTGCTATTGTCCTGTGGTAGTAAGTTGGTAGACAACAACCTCCCAGGGAGGTGCTACCATCCTGTGGTAGTAAGTTGTAGACAACAACCTCCCAGGGAGGTACTACTGTCCTGTGGTAGTTAGTTGTAGACAACAACCTCCCAGGGAGGTGCTACCATCCTGTGAGAGTAAGTTGTAGACAACAACTTCCCAGGGAGGTGCTACTGTCCTGTGGTAGTTGTAGACAACAACCTCCCAGGGAGGTACTATTGTCCTGTGGTAGTTAGCTGTAGACAACCTCCCAGGGAGGTGCTACCATCCTGTGGTAGTAATTTGTAGACAACCTTCCAGGGAGGTACTACTGTCTTATGGTAGTAAGTTGTAGACAGCTACCTCCCAGGGAGGTGCAACCATCCTGTGGTAGTAAGTTGTAGAAACAACCTCCCAGGGAGGTGCTACTGTCCTGTGGTAGTAAGTTGTAGACAACCTCCCAGGGAGGTACTACTGTCCTGTGGTAGAAAGTTGTAGACAACCTCCCAGGGAGGTGCTACTGTCCTGTGGTAGTAAGTTGTAGACAACCTCCCAGGGAGGTGCTACTGTCCTGTGGTAGTAAGTTGTAGACAACAACCTCCCAGGGAGGTGCAACCATCCTGTGGTAGTAAGTTGTAGAAACAACCTCCCAGGGAGGTGCTACTGTCCTGTGGTAGTAAGTTGTAGACAACCTCCCAGGGAGGTACTACTGTCCTGTGGTAGAAAGTTGTAGACAACAACTTCCCAGGGAGGTGCTACTGTCCTGTGGTAGTAAGTTGGTAGACAACAACCTCCCAGGGAGGTGCTACCATACTGTGGTAGGAAGTTGTAGACAACCTCCCAGAGAGGTACTACTATCCTGTGGTAGTAAATTGTAGACAACCTCCCAGGGAGTTACTACCATCCTGTGGTAGTAATTTGGTAGACAACAACTTCTCAGGGAGGTGCTACTGTCCTGTGGTAGTTAGTGGTAGACAACAACCTCCCAGGGAGGTGCTACTGTCCTGTGGTAGTTAGTGGTAGACAACAACCTCCCAGGGAGGTGCTACCATCCTGTGGTAGTAAGTTGGTAGACAACCTCCCAGGGAGGTACTACTGTCCTGTGGTAGTAAGTTGGTAGACAACAACCTCCCAGGGAGGTGCTACCATCCTGTAGTAGCAAGTTGGTAGACAACCTCCCAGGGAGGTACTACTGTCCTGTGGTAGTAAGTTGGTAGACAGCAACCTCCCAGGAAGGCACTACTGTCCTGTGGTAGTAAGTAGGTAGACAACAACCTCCCAGGGAGGTACTGTTGTCCTGTGGTAGTAAGTTAGTAGACAACCTCCCAGGGAGGTACTACCATCCTGTGGTAGTGAGTTGGTAGACAACCTCCCAGGGAGGTGCTACCATCCTATGGTAGTAAGTTGGTAGACAACAACTTCTCAGGGAGGTGCTACCATCCTGTGGTAGTAAGTTGGTAGACAACCTCCCAGGGAGGTACTACCATCCTGTGGTAATAAGTTGGTAGACAACCTCCCAGGGAGGTGCTACCATCCTGTGGTAATAAGTTGGTAGACAACCTCCCAGGGAGGTGCTACCATCCTGTGGTACTAAGTTGGTAGACAACCTCTCAGGGAAGTGCTACTGTCCTGCCAAGTGAGTGTAAAATGGAAGCCTGTAATTGTTTTAATTGATGGTAGGATTGCTGCTGTATTTTTTCTGACTCATAAACATGCAAGATTTTGGGTATGTCTTGCTATTTCTACTTACATTTAGGTCACACTACACATGCATGTACAAGCATATATACACACACACCCCTCTGGGTTTTCTTCTCTTTTCTTACTACTACTTGTTCTTATTTCCACTTATCTCCATGGGGAAGTGGAACAGAATTCTTCCTCCATAAGTCATGCGTGTCGTAAGAGGCCACTAAAATTCCAGGAAGAAGGAGCTAGTAATCCATTCCATATACATTACTAAAGTTAAAAAGAGAAACTTTTTTTTTTGGGGGGGGGGTTGAGGGGGGGACCCTGCCTTGGTGGAGTATGGCCAGTTTGTTGAAAGAAGAAATATATAATAATGATATTATACACAATACGGAAGATTCTCGACATGAATGTAAGTCAAGAACTTACTGTATTATGAATATTATACACAATTCAGGTCCCCAGTGTGTTCGTAAGTCAAGGACTTGCTGTATTATTATTTGCTTGATACACTGTTTATACAATTGGGTGTGCATGCAGAGCATTTTTGGTAACCTTACGCTTAACTTTAGCCTACAGTGGCAATAAGTAATTGCTTGTATTAAAGATTTCTCAAGAATAAATCTAGGAATTACAAGGTGAACAAGCAGTTACTTATGATTGCATTACAAATAATGAGACTTAGAATACATAATTTTTCATGTTTGTGGTTCAGAGAATTATTTTGCATTTTAACACATTTAACACGTACAGTATTTGATTGCTGTTAAGTTATATTAAGGAGTTATTTTTACATTAGCTCTGAAGATGCTGGTAGAGAGGCTGTGGAGTTATGAGGTAGATAGAGGGGCTGTAGAGTTATCAGGTAGATAGAGGGGCTGTAGAGTTATCAGGTAGATAGAGGGGCTGTAGAGTTATCAGGTAGATAGAGGGGCTGTAGGGTTATCAGGTAGATAGAGGGGCTGTAGAGATATTAGGTAGATAGAGGGGCTGTAGAGTTATCAGATAGATAGAAGGGCTCTGGAGTTATCAGGTAGACAGTTTCAGATTTTGGGTTCTTTTATGCTCATTGAGATTTTACAAAAGTTAAGTTCAACACAGGAATATCATAGATTTTTATGTTTAGTATTATATCTATGGGTTCTGTTGCAACCACAGTAGGGCCCCGCTTTACGACATTTTGCTTTATGGTATTCCGCTAATACGGACATTTCAAATTATGACCAAAACTCGCTATACGGCTCCCCCAACCTGACTTTCTAATACGGTAACCGCGCCTCATCTGGTTTGTTTACATTCTCCATGAGCACCGCATCTCTCCATTATGTCTGGAAACTTTCCAAAATTTAAAATGTTTTTAAAAGTTATTTCATATTTTATGTGCACTCTTGGTAATTATACAGTGGAACCCTGGATTTCGCCCTTAACTCTTTGACTGTCGCAAACTCATTTCTGAAACTGTCATTCTATGTTGCAAAATTTTTGGAAAAAAAAAAAAAATCTATGAAATGATAGAGAATCTTTTCCTGATGGTAATGACACCAAAAAGTATGAAATTTGATTGAAAACTTACGGAATTATGCTCCTGCGAAGTTAGTAATCTTGGCAATATATATGCATCAGCAATTTTACCGACTTGGCCATTTCCATTGTTCCAGTCGACCAAACTCATAGCTATTTCTTTAGAACTCCATTTTTTCTATCAATTGTATACAAGAAACTGCCCATTTACCAATTTCAACTACCTAATAAAGTGTTCAGAAATTGGCAATTTGGCCAATTTCACGCAAATTAAAAATGTTGATTTCAAAATAGGGTCCAGAATAAACAATGCAGACATTCTTGGCACAAAAATAACATATCCTCTGTTCATTAGTCACGTCTCCAGGCCCCTCTTATATTACTGTTGCTTTCTATTTTGATTTTTTATTCATACAAAAAATAGAAGATTTACTGTTATGGAGACTACTGCATTATTGTAAAAATGGTATAAATAATATCAGTGCACTAGTGAAAGAATATTAGACTCGCCAGTTGACGTGTATTGGACATGTGGTGTGATTTGCTTACTCTTGAACATTGGTAAAAATCGAACATTTCCGCTATTTTGAGCTCAATTTCAAGGTACTTTTCATCGTGAAACCAATCAAAATCATCTCCATTTCTGTAATGTATCTTCCATTCTATCAAATGAGACCAAGAAAACTAGAATACAACCATAAATACTATACGAAAATACACCTCAAAGTCGGCATTTTAATCCAAAAACACTGTCGCAGTTTTTTTTTTCTCATTATGCACTGCGTACTGCAGGATTTTTTTATACAGTGCACACTGACCACACAGACCCATTCTCTCACATGTGGGCCTACCAGCTTTTTCCTGCTTGATTTGAAGCCGCTAGAATTTATGAGTATATATACGTCCAAAACACTGGCTCGTAAGACGTATATATACGGCCGAAACAGTTTAAAGGGTTAATCCATTCCAGAAGGTTGGTCTAAATTCGAAATGGACAAAAACCGAAGCAATATTTCCTATAAGAAATAATATAAATACAATTAATCCGTTCCAGACACTCAAAAATACAGTGGTCCCTCGTTTTTCGTAATTAATCCGTTCCTGGAGTCGTTACTATAAATGAAATTTACGATTTACGAATCAATTTTCCCCATAAGAAATAATGTAAATACGATTAATCCGTTCCTGACACCCAGAAGTATTAAAACAAAATTTTTTTACATGAAATATACATGTAGTACATAAACAATACAATGGGAAATGATGAATGAAACATTAACAGCATAACACTTACCTTTATTGGAGATTCTTCTTAGTGTATGGGAGACTGGAGGAGGAGAGAGAGTGGATTGTTTATAGTTTGGAAGGGGAATCCCCTTCCATCAACACCTCAGGTACCCTTTGCTTTTCTGGGGTTGCTTCTCTTCTCTGTTTCTTAATGCCACTAGGACCACCTTGAGAGTCACTGGAGTCCTGTCTCACAAAATAACTGTGGAGAAGGCTCTGTTTCTGGCGTCTCTTTAACACTTCCCTAAAATGGCCCAAGACTTTGTCACTGTACATGTTGCCAACCTGGCTTACAACAACCTTGTTAGGGTGATGTTTCTCCATAAAGCTTTCCATTTTACCTCACATAGTAAAAATCTCTCTAATTTCTGAAGAAGGCACCTTCTTCCATCTCTCTTCCTCCTCCTCTGCAGCAAGATTCTGAGCTGCGATGTGTTGCTCTTCCTGCTGAAGCTCTTGCAGCTCCTCAGTGGTGAGCTCTTCATTGTGGTCTTCCACCAATTCTTCCACATCCTCCAAACTCACATCCAACCCCATGGAACTCCCCAGTGCCACAATTGATTTTACAACAGACATAGTTTCATTAGGGTCAGTCCCAAATCCTTCAAAATCCCTCTTGTCGACACAATCTGGCCACAATTTTCTCCAGGCAGAGTTCAAAGTCCTGGTAGTCACTCCCTCCCAAGCCATACCTATAAGGGTTATGCAATGGAGGATGCTGAAGTGTTCTCTCCAAAATTCCCTTAGGGTCAAGTGAGTGTCTGTGGTCACAGTCAAGCACCTTTGAAACATTGCTTTTGTGTAGAGTTTTTTAAAGTTTGCAATAACCTGCTGGTCCATGGGTTGGAGGAGAGGAGTGGTATTCGGGGGCAAGAACTTTACTGTGATGAACCCAAACTCCTCGAAAATTAGGTCATCCAAGTTTGGAGGATGAGCAGGTGCATTGTCCATTACTAGCAGGCACTTGAGATCCAATTTCTTTTCCAGGAGATACTCCTTCACACTAGGGCCAAACACTTCATTGAACCACTAGACGAAAATTTCCCTCGTGACCCATGCCTTACTATTAGATTTCCAAAACACACACAATTTACTCTTCATAACATTGTTTTTCCTGAACACTCTGGGATTTTCTGAATGGTACACTAGTAATGGCTTCACTTTGAAATCCCCACTAGCATTAGCACAGAATATTAGCATCAGCCTGTCTTTCATAGGCTTGTGTCCTGGCATTGCCTTTTCCTCTTGTGTAATGAAGGTCCTCTTTGGCATTTTCTTCCAAAAGAGGCCTGTTTCGTCACAATTGAACACTTGTTCAGGTTTCAGTCCTTCAGCCTCTATGTACTCCTGGAATTCATGCACATATTTTTCAGGAAGGGTTGTTGAGGTGGTTCGGACATGTAGAGAGAATGGAGCAAAACAGAATGACTTCAAGAGTGTATCAGTCTGTAGTGGAAGGAAGGCGGGGTAGGGGTCGGCCTAGGAAAGGCTGGAGGGAGGGGGTAAAGGAGGTTTTGTGTGCGAGGGGCTTGGACTTCCAGCAGGCATGCATGAGCGTGTTTGATAGGAGTGAATGGAGACAAATGGTTTTTAATACTTGACGTGCTGTTGGAGTGTGAGCAAAGTAACATTTATGAAGGGATTCAGGGAAACCGGCAGGCCGGACTTGAGTCCTGGAGATGGGAAGTACAGTGCCTGCACTCTGAAGGAGGGGTGTTAATGTTGCAGTTTAAAAACTGTAGTGTAAAGCACCCTTCTGGCAAGACAGTGATGGAGTGAATGATGGTGAAAGTTTTTCTTTTTCGGGCCACCCTGCCTTGGTGGGAATCGGCCAGTGTGATAATAATAATAATAATTTTTCAGCCGCCTTGTGGCCCGAACTGGCAGCCTCACCATGCCTTACCACACTGTGTATGCCAGTACGGTTCTTAAATCTCTCAAACCAGCCTTTGCTGGCCTTAAGTTCACTCACATCACCACTATTTGCAGGCAATTTCTTTACCATATCTTCATGCAGCTGCCTAGCCTTTTCACAAATAATCGAAGTCATAAGAGTATCTCCTGCTAATTGTTTCTCATTTATCCACACCAATAATAACTTCTCAACCTCTTCCAGTACTGGTGATCTCATTTTTGTCAGCATAGTTACTCCCTTTGCAACAACAGCGTCCTTTATTTCCTTTTTCTTGGCCACTATGGAACATAAGGTTGTGTAGGGTTTCTTATACATCCTGGACAGTTCGGCCACACTTGTACCACTTTCATATTGTTCAATGATGGTTTTCTTAAATTCAGTCATATTTCTCACCTTCTTTACCACAGGCTTGGCACTAGGAGCTTTCTTTGGAGCCATGGTAGCTTATTTAGTACTTGCAAGCACTAAAATAAATGGAATATTATGAAATATTTCGCTGGAGCATGTGAGGGGACCTTCGCTCACTGGTAAACAATGCCTGACTGGCTGCCGCCCCGGCTCACGCTGTGGGTACGCATCCCGGACGAACTACGACTCGCGAGTCAACCTATGAAGAGCGAGTCCATGTTTATACGAAAATACCCCTATGATTGGCGAAATTTACGATTGCCGGGAACTATGAAAAGCGGGGGACCACTGTATAAACAAAAAATACATTTTTTTTTTTAAAAATAACTATAGTTTTACATACAGAAAACAATGAGAAAGAAATATAAATGACTAATGAAATGGATAAATGAACATTTAACATCACACTTACCTTTATTGAAGACTCTTGTTGGGGTATGGACGGCGAGGAGGGGAGAGGAAGGAGGAGCAGGTATCAAAGCCCTATCTGGGGTTACTTCCCTTCTTTGTCTTTTACTGGCACTGGACCCCTGTCGCACTAAAAATCTGTCAAGAAAGCTCTGTTTCTCGCATCTCTTTAAGGTTTGCCTAAAATGGGAAAAGGTATTGTCACTGAACATGTTGCAGATACGACTTGTATCAGCTTGGTCAGGGTGATATTTTTCCACAGAAGTTTGCACCTCATTCCACTTCACACAAATGTCCTTAATCACTGTGAGTGATCTCTGTTTCATTAGCATATTTACTCCTTTCGCAACATCAGCTTCCTTGATTTCTACTTTCTTTACCAGGATGGAAATGATTGTTGATTTGGGCTTGTCATACATCCTGGCGAGCTTGGCAACACCTACGCCACTTTCGTATTTTTCTACAATCTCTTTCTTGATTTCTATCATGTTTCTTACCTTCTTTACCAAAGGGCTGGCACTAGGAACTTTCTTTGGGCCCATGGTGGCTTATTTCGTAGTCGCACTCAATAAACAAGCACAAAAAACAATGGATTATTACAAAATGTTTTGGATGAATGCTCACTCAGCCAGTGACAGAGCCAGATTGAGACACGTACGCATGAATGACGGCATCCCAGGCGGGTGGATGTGTCTGATACAGATGATTTCCAGGACGAGGTATGAAATCTTTACCAGGACGGAAATGATTGTTGATTTGGGCTTGTCATACATCCTGGCGAGCTTGGCAACACCTACGCCACTTTCGTATTTTTCTACAATCTCTTTCTTGATTTCTATCATGTTTCTTACCTTCTTTACCAAAGGGCTGGCACTAGGAACTTTCTTTGGGCCCATGGTGGCTTATTTCGTAGTCGCACTCAATAAACAAGCACAAAAAACAATGGATTATTACGAAATGTTTTGGATGAATGCTCACTCAGCCAGTGACAGAGCCAGATTGAGACACGTACGCATGAATGACGGCATCCCAGGCGGGTGGATGTGTCTGATACAGATGATTTCCAGGACGAGGTATGAATTCCGGAGCGAAATTTTGCCGAAAAAGTGGTTGAAATCCGAATCGTAACATATCCAGTGCGGATGAAATCTGGGGTTCCACTGTACTTATGTATACCTGTATCTAAAAATATTTACACACTGTGCTGGCATGCAGGTACACATTAAAATCAGTAAGTGTGTCTTATGTCTCGAGACGTCATATTAGTAATGATAATAATAATACTTCTCCATGGGGAAGTGGAACAGAATTCTTCCTCCGTAAGCCATGCGTGTCGTAAGAGGCGACTAAAATGCCGGGAGCAAGGGGCTAGTAACCTCTTCTCCTGTATAATTTACTAAATGTAAAAGGAGAAACTTTTGTTTTTCCTTTTGGGCCACCCCGCCTTGGTGGGATACGGCCGGTGTGTTGAAAGAAGAAGAATAATAATACTCAGTAATAATCACTGAGTCTCATTAAATGTTGTATATTACGTTAATATACACATTTTCATTAATCCATCTATGATATTTTTTCAAAATTATATAATAAACACAATACGTACATAAGATACAAACATGATAAATACACCCCCCAGTAGAATAAATTAACATAAATATGAGTTGTGGTAGCCAGGCGATTTGTATGAGTGACGGCAAGAATACCATTTTCTCAAGTCCAACATAAGAGAAAATGTGTATACTACAATATTACTGGGGGGTAACTATATAAAATTATTCCTCTCGTATTCCTTCACTTGGAGCATCATTTCTTTTAAAAATTGTGTTACATGAGAATGGGAGTGTTGCTCTTTATTTATTCTACTGTATCAATGTGGAGACATCATGTACACAATGTAACTTGTACACATACCAGACGCGTATGCCTGGTTTGTTTACAAAGCTCATGTACGCCTGGTTTGTTTACATAACTCCGCACCTGTCCTCTCTCATGTACTCATTCTCTCTCTCTCTCTCTCTCTCATTTATTCGTTTTATCTCGTTTACTCACCTCTGACCCTACATTAAGGCTACAAATATTTTAAGGTAATTAATGGGTGAACTGTATATGCATTTTATCGCTCTGGGATGCTTTAAATGTCATAGAATATTGTGTGTGGCCTGGTATGGTGGGTATGGTAGTCTGTCTGGCTACCATACATACCACACCTGATTTCTTACAACAAATACTACTACTCTCACCCTAGATTAAGATTACAAATATTTTAAGGTAAGTAATGAGTGCACTATGTGTGTATTTTATTTTTTTATTGTTTTTAATGCCTGGTTCTATTGCTAACTTAATATATGTTAGTGTAAACTTGTTATCTAGTATTTATATGCATTTATAAGTGGAAAAAAGGGTGTTTCACTTTACGGCGATTTCCGCTTTATGGCGGTACCCTGGAACCTAACCTGCCATGTAAGTGGGGCCCTACTGTATAAAGAAAGTGTTCCAGGTCAGGATTAATGTTACGTATAATTAATTATTCTTGATATGTAGTATACCCTAGGTAGTAGGTTGGTAGACAGCAACCACCCAGGGAGGTACTACCGTCCTGCCAAGTGAGTGTAAAACGAAAGCCTGTAATTGTTTTACATGATGGTAGGATTGCTGGTGTCTTTTTTTTCTGTCTCATGAACATGCAATATTTCAGGTACATCTTGCTACTTCTACTTACACTTAGGTCACACTACACATACATGTACAAGCATATATATACACAGCCCTCTGGGTTTTCTTCTATTTGCTTTCTAGTTCTTGTTCTTGTTTATTTCCTCTTATCTCCATGGGGAAGTGGAACAGAATTCTTCCTGATGAACATCAAAATGGTATACAATACCGACAGGTTGTTAGGTAAGACACATATGCAACAGTTAGACAACTTTATTCCGAAACGTTTCGCCTACACAGTAGGCTTCTTCAGTCGAATACAGAAAGTAGGCAGGAACAGTAGAGATGTGAAGACGATGTAATCAGTCCATCACCCTTAAAGTCGTAGAATTTGAGGTTGTCAGTCCCTCGGCCTGGAGAAGTTCAGTTCCATAGTCAGGAACTATCTTCCTGACTATGGAACTGAACTTCTCCAGGCCGAGGGACTGACAACCTCAAATTCTACGACTTTAAGGGTGATGGACTGATTACATCGTCTTCACATCTCTACTGTTCCTGCCTACTTTCTGTATTCGACTGAAGAAGCCTATTGTGTAGGCGAAACGTTTCGGAATAAAGTTGTCTAACTGTTGCATATGTGTCTTACCTAACAGAATTCTTCCTCCGTAAGCCATGTGTGTTGTAAGAGGCTACTAAAATGCCGGGAGCAAGGGGCTAGTAACCCCTTCTCCCGTATAAATTACTAAATTTGAAAAGAGAAACTTTTGTTTTTCTTTTTGGGCCACCCTGCCTTGGTGGGATACTGCCGGTGTGTTGAAAAAAAAAAATGTAGTATACACAGTAGTAGGAGTGAATGTTGTGTATATTAAGTAGGTTTAGGTGTTTGAAGAGTGGGGGAGTGTGTTGTCTAGCAGTGGACTCTGTGATCATTGGTACTGTAGCCTATTGTTGAGTTATTATTGGCTTAAGGTGATTTGCTGTTGTGGATCCCCAGACACAAATAGCATAGGTGAGGTAGGGATAGATTAGTATGTAGTATAATGTAAGCAGTGCTGATTGTGAACTGTAGGCTAGGTTCTGGGGTACTGTAGGGTCCTGCTTATACAGCAGGATAGGTTCCAGGCTACTGTAGGGACCCCTCTTATATACAGGAGAGGTTCCAGGCTACTGTAGGGGCCCCTCTTATACAGTGGACCCTCGCCTAATGATATCAATCTGTTCCTGAGAGCTCAACGTTAGGCGAAATTATCGTTAGCCGAATTAATTTTCCCCATAAGAAATAATGGAAATCAAATTAATCCGTTCCTGACACCCCAAAGTATGAAAAAAAAAATTTTTACCCCATGAAATATTAATTTTAATACACACAAACTGAAGAAGACATGTACAATTACATGACACTTATCTTTATTGAAGATCTGGTGATGATTGATGGGATGGGAGGAGGAGGGGAGAGTGTGGATGGTGTTAATGTTTAGAAGGGGAATCCCCTTCCACTAGGACTTGAGATGTCAAGTCCTTTTCCGGGGTTACTTCCCTTCTTTTAACCCTTTGACTGTCGAAGGGCCCAATCCTGAAGTTGCTCCTGGTGTCGCAAAATATTCGAAAAAAAAAAAAATATTTTTTCTTATGAAAATGTTAAGATTATTTTTCTGATTGTTTTAGTCCCAAAAAAAAAATTTTTCCCATCAGTACTTACCGAGATATAGAGGCATGAAGTTTGCAGAAAATGAGCCGTGTATGGCAACAGCGGCGACTGCCGCTCAACCGGTAAACTTTAGTTTACTTGTATTTGAAGGTTTGTTGTTTTTTTCACTATTTTATTTTTTCACATAACTTATGTGGCCTGTGAGACCAAAGTAAGGTGCAATGTACATATATACACTCGTTGTATACAACACAATAAGCACACAAACATAATTATCAATATATTGTTTACAAAACTTGTTTACAAAAACAAACAATACAAAAATTTTTTTATTACTATTGTTCTATAATATATATACCAATATACAGTCACTGAACATACTCCTAGAAGTTCTGCAGCTTGTGGAACTCTGTGAAACATGGTGTCATACACAGTGGTGTTTTACACTCTCACACATAAAACATGGTGTCATACACAGTGGTGTTTTACACTCTCACACATAAAACATGGTGTCATACACAGTGGTGTTTTACACTCTTACACATAAAACATGGTGTCATACACAGTGGTGTTTTACACTCCTCAAACATAAAACATGGTGTCATACACAGTGGTGTTTTACACTCCTCAAACATAAAACATGGTGTCATACACAATGGTGTTTTACACTCTCACACATAAAATCAGTGTGTGTGCATTTTTGTTGAATTTTTTTTTTATGTGCAAAGACAAAACACCTCCTCTGAGCAGTTTCTTCAAAGTATTAGCAGGCAGTTGTGTTATGTAGTTATCCTAGGTAAATGGTCGTGTGTCATCATTCCTTCCTAATTTCCTTCATTCCTTTCCTACCTGGAGGCTACCTGGAGGGCATTCCACCTCTCTTCCTACATTCCTTCATCTGTCCTTCATTACTTTTTTCCTTCCTTTCATCTAGTCCTTCCTTCATTCCTGCCTTCCCTTCTTGCTTCTGGTTTCTATAATATATATACACATATATAGTCACTAGATACTTTCATAAAACTCCTATTATCACCCTTCAGCAAGCTTGTCTTGTGTGCAAGTGTGTGGCTTATAATTGTTTTGAGTCAGGAGTCGGCAGCTGTCAAAATGACATATTGTCTCATTAGTCACTCCCCCCTCCCGCCTGTCAAAACAATGGGGTCGGATGCTGCTTCCCTTCCTCCATTCTATCTAATTATCTTTCTCCCTCATTCTATCTCTTTCAATCTGTCTCTCTTTCTCTCTCTCTGTCTATCTCTGTCTCACAGGTACACATAAATACAACTATACATAGTGTAAATTACCTAGGATAACCCAAAAAAT
Organism: Cherax quadricarinatus; assembly: GCF_038502225.1. Lineage (NCBI taxonomy): Eukaryota > Metazoa > Arthropoda > Malacostraca > Decapoda > Parastacidae > Cherax > Cherax quadricarinatus. The sequence continues at coordinate 77,672,963 of NC_091294.1, forward strand.
CCAGACAAAGTGCTATACTCTGCTTGAAGATGTGAGTAAACGTGATGATGACACAGTCTTGTGGCTCTCTCTGAGACAGAGGTAGACGGATAGACAGGGAGTTTGGCAGACAGACAAATAGACAGACAGACAAATGTTTGTTTGTCGTCATCTTCTCCTCCTCCTCCTCCTCCTCCTCCTCCTCCTCCTCCTCCTCCTCCTCCTCCTCCTTCTCCTTCTCCTCCTCCTCCTCTTCCTCCTCCTCCTTCTCTTCCTCCTCCTCCTCCTTCTCTTCCTCCTCCTCCTCCTCCTCCTCCTCCTCCTCCTTCTCCTCCTCCTCCTGGCTCTTGACAGATGGACAGCTGCCCCCCTCCCTCCACCCTCGTTTACCCTCATCAAAGGTCAGCTCTTATCAGATGTTATCTCCCCTTATCTTGTCACTGTCATGGGGTGAACTGTTTTCATGCCTCAAGGGAACATATTATTACATATTATTATTATTAGGTATTAGGTATTATTATTATTCTTCTTCTTCTTCTTCTTCTTCTTCTTCTTCTTCTTCTTCTTCTTCTTCTTCTTCTTCTTCTTCTTCTTCTTCTTCTTCTTCTTCTTCTTCTTCTTCTTCTTCTTCTTCTTCTTCTTCTTCTTCTTCCTCCACCTTCCACCTTCCACCTTCCTCCTCCTCCCTCCCTCCGTCCTCCTCCTCCCTCCTTCGTCCTCCCTCCCTCCTTCCTCCTCCTCCCTCCCACCTCCTCCCTCCTTATTCCTCCTCCCTCCTTCTTCCTCCTCCCTCCTTCCTCCTCCTCCCTCCTTCCTCCTCCTCCCTCCTTCCTCCTCCCTCCTTCCTTCCTTCCTCCTCCTCTTCTTCCTCCTCCTCTTCTTCCTCCTCCTCTTCTTCCTCCTCCTCTTCCTCCTCCTCCTCTTCTTCCTCCTCCTCTTCCTCCTCCTCCACCTCCTCCATTGCTTTTGGTCTCAAACTCCTCGAAATCATGAAATTGATCTTCAATGACACTTCCATCTGTGTTAGAGCATCACTTGGGAAGAGAAGAGTCCCAGATTTGCAGGGAAGTCACATATTTCTTACCGCTAGACATGCTGAAAAAGGACGACTGAAATGGTATTCCCACAATGCACCACTGGCTCCCCGATTTTTTTTATGTGGTGCACACTGACCATGGAGACCCATTCTCTCACATGTGGGCCTACCAGCTTTCTCCTGCTTGATTTGAAGCCGCTAGAATTTATGCGTATAGATACGTCAAACACGGTATTTAATGCCACTAGGACCAGCTTGAGAGTCACTGGACCTCTGTCGCACAACATATCTGTCCATAGAGACCTGTACCTCCCGTTCTTTTATGACATTCTTAAAGTGTTTCACTACATTGTCAGTGTAATAGTCACCATCACGGCTTGCAATAGCTGTGTGAGGGTGATTTTCATCAAAAAAGGTTTGCACTTTAAGCCACATTGCACACATTTCCTTAATCTTTGAAGTAGGCAACTTCTTCAATTTCTCTATCCCCTCCTCCGAAGCAGTTTCCTCAGGTCTGGCCTCTTGCTGTTGAAGATGATCTAGCAGCTCATCAGTGGTTAGTTCTTCATTGTCCTCCTCCACCAACTCTTCCACATCCTCCCCACTAACCTCCAACCCCAAGGACTTCCCCAATGCCACAATTGATTCCACAACTGGCATAGGCTTCCCAGGGTTAGCCTCAAATCCTTCAAAATCCCTTTTGTCTACACATTCTGGCCACAGTTTCTTCCAAGCAGAGTTCAAGGTCCTGTTAGTCACTTCCTCCCAAGCCTTACCTATAATGTTTACACAATTGAGGATGCTTAAGTGATATCTCCAAAACTCTCTTAGAGTCAATTGAGTTTCTGTGGTCGCTACAAAGCACCTTACAAACATAGCTTTTGTGTAGAGTTTTTTGAAGTTTGCAATGACCTGCTGGTCCATGGGCTGCAGGAGAGGAGTGGTATTAGGAGGCAAAAACTTGACCTTAATGAAGCTCATGTCCCCAGAAAGTCGCTCTGCCACGTCTGAAGGATGACCAGGAGCATTGTCTAATACCAGGAGGCACTTAAGGTCCAATTTATTTTCCAGGAGGTAATTTTTCACAGTGGGGGCAAATGCATGGTGTAACCAGTCGTAGAAAAGATCTCTAGTGCCCCGTGCCTTACTGTTTGCCCTCCACAGCACACACAAATTAGCCTTGAGGACATTGTTTTTCCTGAACACTCTGGGAGTTTCAGAGTGATACACCAATAAAGGCTTCACTTTGCAATCACCACTAGCATTAGCACACATCAACAGAGTACGCCTGTCTTTCATAGGCTTATGTCCTGGGAGTGCCTCTTCCTCCTGAGTAATGTAGGTCCTGCTTGGCATTTTCTTCCAAAACAGGCCTGTTTCGTCACAATTAAACACTTGTTCAGGTTTCAATTCTTCACTGCCTATGTACTCCTTGAATTCCTTCACATATTTTTCAGCTGCTTTTTGGTCCGAACTGGCAGCCTCACCATGCCTTATCATACTATGTATGCCACTACGATTCTTAAATCTCTCAAACCAACCTTTGCTGGCCTTGAATTCACTCACATCACTAGTTGCAGGCATTTTTCTAATTAAATCCTCATGCAACTTCCTAGACTTTTCACATATGATCGCTTGAGAGATGCTATCTCCTGCTATCTGTTTTTCATTTATCCACACCAATAACAGTCTCTTAACATCTTCTATCACTTGCGATCTCAGTTTCAAAAACAAAGTTGCACCTTTGGCAAGAACAGCTTCCTTGATTGCCGTTTTCTTGGCCACAATAGTAGCGATGGTTGATTTGGGTTTTGTGTACAACCTGGCCAGCTGGGAGACACACACTCCACTTTCATACTTAGCAATGATCTCTTTCTTCATCTCCATAGTAATTCTCAACCTTTTTGCTGTAGGGATGGCACTAGAAGTTTTCTTGGGGTCCATGGTGACTTATTTTGCAGGTGCAATCACTTAAAAATGCTGTGATAATATGAAATGTTCTGATTGTATGTTTGGATGCGACCACGGTGGCTGGCTTGTAAACACTGGCACCCACGGGACAAGTGAGGAGTGCTCAGGCCGCAAGTGGACGCGTCTCGAATGGAACGAATCGCGTTGGGCGAGTTTTTTAGCACTAGCCGAGGCAATATGTTTACACTATCATGTATTAAGTGAACAATAGACCTAGGCCTAAAAAAAGGCATATACAGTACACGCGTTACTTACCTTAAAATATTTTCATCCTTAGCTTATAGTGAGTGCTGAATATATTTATTGTAGCAGGTCTGAATAACCTAGGTAGTAGGTTGGTAGACAGCAACCACCCAGGGAGGTACTACCGTCCTGCCAAGTGAGTGTAAAACGGAAACCTGTAATGTTTTACATGATGGTAGGATTGCTGGTGTCCATTTTTCTGTCTCATAAACATGCAAGGTTTCAGGTACGTCTTGCTACTTCTACTTACACTTAGGTCACACTACACATACATGTACAAGCATATATGTATATACACACCCCTCTGGGTTTTCTTCCATTTTTCTTACTAGTTCTTGTTCTTGTTTATTTCCTCTTACCTCCATGGGGAAGTGGAACAGAATTCTTCCTCCGTAAGCCATGCGTGTTGTAAGAGGCGACTAAAATGCTGGGAGCAAGGGGCTAGTAACCTCTTCTCCTGTATATATTACTAAATGTAAAAGGAGAAACTTTCGTTTTTCCTTTTGGGCCACCCCACCTCGGTGGGATACTGCCGGTGTGTTGAAAGAAGAAGAAGAAGGTCTGAATAAATGAAGAATGGGTATAACTGAAAATAGCTGCATTAGGGAAGCACTGTAAAGCAAAGCGCTGTAAAGTGAAGTGCTGTAAAGAGAAGCGCTGTGTAGAAGCAAAGTGCTTTAGAGCAACGCTCTGTAAGGCGAGGCGTCGTAAAGTGGGGCCTGCCTGAATTCACCATTATCATCCCTGATTCAAGTAGATTCCAACACATTCTGATTCATCAGACTAGATGGGAGTACTCACCTAATTGTGGTTGCAGGGGTCGAGACTCAGCTCCTGGCCCCGCCTCTTCACTGACCGCTACTGGGTCCTCCCTCTCCCTGCTTCATGAGCTTTATCATACCTCGTCTTAAAACTATATAGTTCCTGCCTCCTCTACATCGTTTGTCAGACTATTCCACTTCCTAACAACTCTGTGGCTGAAGAAATACTTCCTAATATCCCTTTGACTCATCTGAGTCTTCAGCTTCCAATTGTGACCCCTTGTTTCTGTGTCCTATCTCTGGAACATCCTGTCTCTGTCCACCTTGTCTATTCCACGCAGTATTTTGTATGTCGTTATCATGTCTCCCCTAATCCTCCTGTCCTCCAGTGTCGTCAGTTCGATTTCCCTTAACCTTTCTTCATAGGACATTCCCCTTAGATCTGGAACTAACCTTGTTGCAAACCTTTGCACTTTATCTAATTTCTTGATGTGTTTGATCAGGTGTGGGCTCCATACTGGTGCTGCGTACTCCAGTATGGGCCTGACGTACACAGTGTATAAAGTCTTGAATGATTTCTTACTGAGGTACCGGAACGCTAGGAGTACCACATCCTATTTGATTAGGTCTACAGTTATACATGGCTGTGTAACCACGAATGACAAAAATGTCTGCTGAGCCATTCTCAACCCTGTAAGGGTCTAGACCCCCAATCTGAGACTCATTTACAGGGTCCAAGAATTCCCTCCAAAATTTTTATTTCTTCTTATGAAATGGTAGAGAATCTTTTTTCAAAGGTAATAAAACAAAAAGTATGAAATTTGAGGGAAAATTGATGAAATTACACTATCATGAATTTTGCTATTTCAGTGATATTTACGCATCGGCAATTTTGCTAATTTTTATCCCTATTGTAGACCAATTGCATTGTTACATTGTTCCAGTTGACCAAATTCTTATCTGTTTTGCTAGTATGTCTTCCATTTATTGACTGAGCACAAAAAACAACCCAATCAACTATTTCAGTTACCCAATAAAGTGATTAGAAATTGGTAATTTGGCTAATTTCACACAAATTTCAAAATATTCCAGTTTCAAAATAGGGTCCAGAATAAACAATGTTGGCATTCCTGGCTCTTAAAATAACATTTCCTCTGTTTCTTAGTTATGTTCTCAGGTTTTACACATGAATTCCGTTTTGATTTTTTATTCACACAAAGAATTTTTATTCACACTAAAAAATAGAAGATTTACTGTTATGCAATATTGTAATAATTATATAAATAATATCACTGGTCGATCTGTTATGAATGCATATTAGACTCGCCAGTTTACATGTATTGGACGCTTGATGTGATTTATTTACTCTTGAACATCTGCAAAAAATTGAACATTTCTGTTAATTTGAGCTTAATTTCAAGCTATTTTCAGTCCTAAACCCAGTCAAAATCATCTCTATTTATTTATTTATTTATTTATTTATAATTTGAGCACACTTACAGAGGTACAAAAAAAAAATACAGATAAGAGCAGCATGCCAAAGCCACTTATACTATGCATAGCATTACGGGCTGGCTTAAAATTAACTTAAGATTAACTAAGCAATGATGAAATCAGTGAAAAACATTAATGTAAACTGATTACTATAAAGCACAAGTGAGTATTACAAAGACAGGTCATATGGTTGCATGCATTGTTGTAAATTCAGTAGAATGGAGTATTCTGTTAGGTAGTGAATTTAAAAAATAATAAAGTTAGATTGGGTTTTAGGTTTAACACTTATGTGATATAATTGTGAGAAACATTTAAGATATACAATTTATAAGGTTCAGTTATTCAGTATTTATTTGGTTTTGGGTGAGTAAGTGATCTTTGAGAAGAGACTTGAATTTATAAACAGGTAGTGTTTCTTTTATATTAACAGGTAATGAATTCCAGATTTTAGGGCCTTTTATGTGCATTGAGTTTTTGCATAGCGTGAGATGGACACGAGGAATATCAAAGAGTGATCTGTGCCTTGTGTTATGGTCATGTGTTCTGTTGAGGTTGGCAAGGAGATGTTTGAGGGGAGGGTTAATATCAGAGTTGAGTGTTCTATGTATGTAATAGGTGCAGTAATAAGTATGGATGTTTTGTATGGTGAGTAGGTTGAGTGTATTGAATATTGGTGGAGTGTGCTGCCTGTAGTGAGAATTTGTTATCATTCTAACTGCAGCCTTTTGTTGGGTAATTAGTGGTCTGAGATGGTTACTTGTTGTTGAGCCCCATGCACAAATTCCATAGGTGAGATAGGGGTAAATAAGAGAGTGATATAGGGCCAGGAGGGCTGACTGTGGAACATAGTACCGTATCTTCGATAGTATGCCTACAGTCTTGGAAATTTTCTTAGAAATTTGTTGTATATGTGTATGAAATTTGAGTCTATTATCAAGGTGGATTCCTAAGAATTTTCCCTCTGTTAGCTTTGTGATAGGTGATCCGTTTATCATTATGTTAAGAGGGACATCTGTAGCTCTGTTACCAAACTGAATGAAGTAGGTTTTGTCAATGTTTAGTGTAAGTTTGTTAGTACTCATCCAGGTAGATATTTTCTGTAATTCGGTATTTACAGTATTGGCTAGCGTGACTGGGCTCGGGTGGGAGAAGACGTATGTTGTGTCATCAGCAAATAGTGTGGGTTTGAGTAATTGAGAAGCATTTGGTAGGTCATTTATGTATAGGAGAAAGAGAAGAGGGCCAAGGACACTTCCCTGTGGGACACCAACTGTAATTGGTTGTGCAGAAGAGTTTGCCCCATTTGCGTACACATATTGGCTTCTGTTGCTGAGGTATGACTTGAGGTAGTTGAGGGAGTGCCCTCTTATACCATAGTGTGATAATTTTACGTGGAGCAAGTCATGGTCAACTGTATCAAAAGCTTTACGTAAGTCAATGAAGATCCCCAGTGGGACTTCTTTTTTCTCTATTGCAGTGTATATATGTTCTAGCATGTGTATAATAGCATCATTAGTATTTTTATTAGGCCTGAATCCAAATTGGCAGGGGTTGAGTATGTTTTGGGAGATAAGGTAGGAGTAGATTCGTTTATGAATTAATTTTTCGAAGATTTTTGAGAGAGGGTGTAAGTTGGATATTGGCCTATAGTTATTCAACTCTGTTTGGTCTCCTCCTTTGTGGATCGGGGTGACCCTTGTTATTTTGAGTACTGTAGGGAAGGTGGAGGATTCAATGGATTTGTTAAAGAGTGTTGCAATGATTGGTGATAGCACTTGTGACACTTTTTTGTATATAAAGGGTGGTAAGGTATTTAAATCTCCTGCCTTGTTTTTTAGTGCGTTGATAATAAGGGAGACTTCGTATGGGTTAGTCGGAGCTAGGAACAGTGTGTTCGGGTAGTTGCCGGTGAGGTAGTCATTTGGTGGGGTATCTGAGCTTGGGATTTTATTGGCAAGGTTTTGTCCTATAGTGGAGAAGAAATCATTGAGTCTGTTTGCTGTTTCTGTTGGTGGGAGTTGGGGTTCATCTGATTTTGCTAATTTTATTTCGCTATTTAGTGATATCTTTTTTGTTCCCAGAATTTCTGATAGGGTTTTCCAGGTCTTTTTTATATCACCTCGTAAGTTGGATAATCTGTTCTCATAATACAATTTTTTTGCCCTTCTTATCAGGCTGGTTAGGATTGACGAGTAACGTTTTGTTTGGTCTCTGGTTATGTGACCCATTCTGTACTGTTTTTCATATTGGTGTTTTGTATTTATGGATTTGAGAATGCTGGGTGTTAGCCAGGGACTGTTCAGTCTCTTAGCTGTCATCTGCTTAGTTTTTTTAGGGCAGTGCTTGTTATAGAGGTATTGAGTCTTTTTTAGAAAATTATTAATACATTCGTCAATATCTGTATTGATTTCTAGCTCAGTGTGCCAATCAATGTTTGCTAATGCTGTTGTGAAGTTATTAATGGCTGCCTCATTGTGAAGTCTGAAGGTGACTTTAGTAGTGTCTTGGGGTAATTTACCAAGAGTTGTTATGAGGAAAGTAGGGTAGTGGTCTGTGGTATTATCTGTAATTATGCCTGATTTTAAAGGGGATATGGTGTTGGTCCAGATGTGGTCAAGTAGGGAAACACTAGTCTCTGTAACTCTTGTAGGTTTTGTTACTGTTGGTAGCAACATACAGTTACTCATTGTGTTTGTGAATTCAGTAACGTGTGGGTCCTGGTCTTGCAGGAGATTTATATTGAAGTCACCTGAGAGTAGTAAGTGATCTTTGTTCATGCGTGCATCAGTTATCATACTTCCTAGGTTTTGACTAAATTGGCTAATGTTTGACTGTGGAACTCTGTAGATGTTTATCAATGTGAGAGGTTTTTGTAGGTATTTGGATTTGAATTTGGCTATTATATATTCCCCATGTTCATCTCTTGTGCAAGTATTAGTGATACATTCTAGTTGGTCTGAGTAGTATATGGCTGTGCCACCCCCTTGTTGGTCTGGCCTACAGTTGTGTATGGCTGTGTAACCAGGAATGGTATAGACATCTGTAGTATCAGGCTTTAGCCAGGTTTCAGTTAGTGTAATGATGGACATATTGGCATGTAAGGAATTTAGTAATGCTATGAGGTCATCGTAATGCTTGCTTAAAGATCTGATATTGTAGTTAAAGATAGTTATGTTGTTGTTGGCACTGAGAAGTGCCTTTGATTGTTCTGCAGTGTAGTAATTACAGTAACTGTTTGATTCATTTAAGTCATTAAATAAGAGGTTGGTATCTGGATCAATGCTTGTAATCATAAGATTTGTAGTGAATCTATAGTTAGAATTAAGTATAAAACAAAGTAAATAGTCTTAAGCTAAAAAATAGCACCTGAATTATTTAACAAATGTAAAATAATGAGCTAAGGTATTTTTTTTTTTTTTTTTTTTTTTTTTTAAGCTAAAATAAAGGAGACAATATAAAAGGGACTAGTACAAATAAAGTGATGATCAAATAATGGAGCTTGGGAATATGATAGTAGGTAGTACTATAAAATAAATGAGCTTTGGAATATAATGCCAAAATTGTGAACTTGTTCTACTTTAGCACCTGAGAATAGCACCTTGATTATTTTAACAATTGTGAATGTATAAGCTAGGGTAGTTATATAAAGCTAAAATAAAGGAGAAAATATATAAGGGACTAAAATTAAGTAATGGTAAACAAAGTTAAATGGACAGATGGTCACTATGAAATAATATTGGTTTAGGAGTAAGATCTGATTTGTAATATTAGATAAATTGAGCAGTTTATTGCACAATAAAAGTAAAAAAAAAATGAGGTAGTTGGTACTAGCTAGCAAAAGATAGTTTTGGTACTTGCAAAAAAGTAATTGGAATATACACTAATTGAATATACAATGTAAAGTGACTAAAAAAACAAGTAGTTCTGTAATATATTTTTCGTTCTGTCAAATGAGACCAAGAAACTGTGAATACAACCATAAAAACAATACGAAAATACACCACAAAATAGCTGTTTTAAACCAAAAACAAGGTCACAGGTTTTTTCTTATGCACTGCATGCTTCAGGATTTTTTTTTATATGGTGCACACCTACTGCATAGACCCATTCTCTCATATCTAGGCCCAAAATTACCACTCACAGCTTATCTGAGTGAAGTGAGCTTATGCCATAGAACAACGGCACTGACCCTGACTTTGAACCCATAGAACAACGGCACTGACCCTGACTTTGAACCCATAGAACAACGGCACTGACCCTGACTTTGAACCCATAGAACAACGGCACTGACCCTGACTTTGAACCCATAGAACAACGGCACTGACCCTGACTTTGAACCCATAGAACAACGGCACTGACCCTGACTTTGAACCCATAGAACAACGGCACTGACCCTGACTTTGAACCCATAGAACAACGGCACTGACCCTGACTTTGAACCCATAGAACAACGGCACTGACCCTGACTTTGAACCCATAGAACAACGGCACTGACCCTGACTTTGAACCCATAGAACAACGGCACTGACTCAGAAAGGGTTAAGATGGGTTTTGCTAAAAATAATGCTACACATGTCAATATTTAGAGAAGTGATAGGAGGTCATTGTTTACTCAGTGATCTAACAATATAACTGTTATATTGTAACAATATAACTGTTATATTGTAACAATATTTATTATTTTTTTTTTTATTATCACACCGGCCGATTCCCACCAAGGCAGAGTGGCCCGAAAAAGAAAAACTTTCACCATCATTCACTCCATCACTGTCTTGCCAGAAGGGTGCTTTACACTACAGTTTTTAAACTGCAACATTAACACCCCTCCTTCAGAGTGCAGGCACTGTACTTCCCATCTCCAGGACTCAAGTCCGGCCTGCCGGTTTCCCTGTTATATTGTAGCATTATAACTGAGAACAGTTCTTGCTGTATAATATTTGAAAAATATTTTCTGTCTTGTTATTGTAGTTTAACCCTTCCAGTGTTGGTCCCGTAATATTACGGCTTGAGAGCCAATGTTGGTCACGTAATACTATGCCAAAATTCTAGCTCCTTCAAATCTGGTGGAATAAAGCTAGTAGGCCTACATATGAAAGAATGAGTCTGCGTGGTCAGTGTGCGCAGTATAAAAAAATCCTGCAGCACACAGTGCATAATGAGAAAAAAAACTGACCATGTCTTGGTTTAAAACAGTGACTTTGTGGTGTATTTTTGTATGGTATTTATGGTTGTATTCTCATTTTCTTGGTCTCATTTGGTAGAATGGAAGATATATTACAGAAATGGAGATGATTTTGGTTGGTTTCATGATGAAAAGTACCTTGAAATTGAGTTCAAAGTAGCAGAAATGTTCGATTTTTGCCGATGTTCAAGAGTAAACTGTCCAATACATGTCCAACTGGTAAGTAAGACACATAGGCAACAGTTAGGAATCTTTAATCCAAAACATTTTGCCTACACAGTAGGCAAAATGGTGCAAACATAGATCTATGTTTGGAGCGCTAGTGGTGCAAACGTAGATCTACGTTCAGAGCGCTAGCGGTGCAAACGTAGATCTATGTTCGGAACGCTAGCGGTGCAAACGTAGATTTAAGTTCGGAACGCTAGCAGTGCAAACGTAGATCTACGTTCGGAGCGCTAGCGGTGCAAATGTAAATCTACGTTTGGACAGTTGAAGGGTTAAGGAACAGGGGTCTCGGCACTGAAAGGGTTAACAAAGAGATCAATATCAGGAGCAATATCTCCAGAGGTCTATTTTAGGCAGAATGCTGCTAGGAGAATTTATAATTATGAAAAATAGAAGTACCATAGGTCTATTTTAGGCAGAATGCTAGTAGGAGAATTTACAGTTATGAAAAATAGTACCACAGGCCTATTTTAGGCAGAAGACTGCTAGGAGGATATATGTACTAGTAATAGGTAAACAGTGAATAAAACTCTCATAGTACTTAAAAAAAAGGTGTTAACTATGTAAATAACTGATCTTGTTAATACAGATAATATTTAAAGTTAAAAATTAACTATTTGTTAATAATAATATATCTATAAGTACATTTAGGGCTCACTTACACCAATTATGTTAATAATAATTATCTTTATTTCTACAAATACAATTAGGCCTAGTTGACATCAGTTACATACTACCATAAAGATAATACACTATTAAATATTAACCCTTAAACTGTCCAAACGTAGATCTACTTTTTTTTTTTACATAATGTAAAATCGAACGTAGATCTACGTTCAGAGCGCTACGCGTGCGAACGTAGATCTACGTTCAGAGCTCTACGCGTGCGAACGTAGATCTACGTTCAGAGCTCTACGCGTGCGAACGTAGATCTACGTTCAGAGCTCTACGCGTGCGAACGTAGATCTACGTTCAGAGCTCTACGCGTGTGAACGTGGATCTACATTTGAACAGTTTAAAGGTTAAGACTAATATCGTAATGTTAGTGTCTTAGGCTTCTTTAATAATTTTAATGTCATTTAATGATTGAAACCTACCTGTATTACTACCTAGGCCTAAGTTAAGGTTTTGTTAAGGATATTGTACGTTCCTAGACATGCAGCCTAAAATATCACAATATAGGCCTACCTGGCTAATATAGTGCTTTTTGATTATATCCTTTTTCTTTTTTTCATGCTTGTCTTGTTCTTAAGACAATTTTTGGAAATTTTCAAAATTTTTATGAACATTTTTTACTTCTGCATTATTTCTTCGGTCTAGTGCTATTGTGTGCTTAGTAAATGATAGTGTAATAGTATTTTTAGGCTTTTATATGCCTGGCAAATGAAAAAAAAGGCTGTGATAGGCTTTAAGACAGCAATTTGGGAGCTAACGAACTGTATTAGCCTAGTAGGCCTGTTTATAAGCCTTAAGCTGGGATTTTTTTAGGTCTAGATAAATTTCCACACTGTGCCACATAATACTTGTTGAGAGTGATGTTTCTCACTCTGTGTTCCTCATTAATGCCTCTGTGTCTCATCAGGGCTACAGCAAGAACAGATATAGATATGAAAATGGCGACAGTGGTAAAAATGGAAGTTCTGCCGGCTTGCAGTTGAGCTAGAGTGGTCAACGGCCACTGTGTTATGTTCCAGTGGATGGACATTGTTGCATGTCAGTGGACACACAATGTGTTACATGCCAGTGGATGGACACTGTTGTATGTCAGCAGACACACAGTGTTGTATGTCAGCAGACACACACTATGTTACATGCCAGTGGACACACACTGTATTGTATGTCAGTTGACACACATTGTGTTACATGTCAGTGAACACACACTGTGTTACATGCCAGTGGATGGACACTGTTGTATGTCAGTGGACACACTGTTGTATGTCAGCAGACACACTGTTGTATGTCAGCAGACACACTGTTGTATGTCAGCAGACACACTGTTGTATGTCAGTGGACACATTGTTGTATGTCAGCGGACACACTGTTGTATGTCAGCGGACACACTGTTGTATGTCAGCTGACACACTGTTGTATGTCAGCGGACACTGTTGTATGTCAGCGGACACACTGTTGTATGTCAGCGGAGACACTGTTGTATGTCAGCGGAGACACTGTTGTATGTCAGCGGACACACATCGTATTGTATGTCAGTAGACATACACTGTGTTGCATATCAGCTGGAAGATATACAGTGTACATTAATATTTATACAGTGGACCCCCGGTTAACGATATTTTTTCACTCCATAAGTATGTTCAGGTGCCAGTACTGACCGAATTTATTCCCATAAGGAATATTGTGAAGTAGATTAGTCCATTTCAGACCCCCAAACATACACGTACAAACACTTACATAATTGGTCGCATTCGGAGGTAATCGTTATGCGGGGGTCCACTGTACTCATGTATACAGTGTCACCTGCTGTAAGATATACATGCAGCTATACAATAAATTCTTGAATAATGTCATTTCGTTACAAAAACCGGAAAAAAATGGATTCCAAACTGGGGCCACTATGTGGAGACGAAATAAAAATTTGTAAAATAGAATAGTATCCCTGTATCCATGGATTCGGTTTCTGTGGTTTCAGTTATCCACGGTTTATACTGGCCTGAAAATAAGCGTTAATTTTGCTTAATAATAATGGCCACAAAGCACAATAGTAGTGATGATGACAGTTGTTCAAAGTCTTAGAGAAGCTGTAAAGTGCTTCCCATCAATGAAAAATGACTAATTCTCCACTTATTGTGCCTAATTTATCAGTTACACTTTGTCATAAATATGTATGTAAATGAAAAATGATTTATATATAGTGTTTGCTACTATCCAAGGGTTCTGGCATCCATGGTAGTTCTTGGAAGGTGTCCCCCAGGGATACGGGGGGACTACTGTATACAGTAATCTCTCAAATCCACGACAATAAACTTTACAAAAGTGTTCAACAAGTCCACCACATTTGTCATTGTTTTTGAAATGCCTGGTGATAGGAGGTGCATCTTACAATTTTCGCTTTACATATATTCCTTGATTTAACCCTGTTGCAACAAGTGCTCAAGGTGCATCGTGCACCTTCACGTCTGTAGCCACACACAAACAGAAAAAGGTGTGACATCAGCTAAAAAACTAGAAACTTTAAAGAGGCTTAATGATGGACGGTGACGCATCTTGTTTACATCAATTAGCCTCTGGTGAAATTGATTTTGTTATAAGTCGTTCTGCTTAAAGTTGCATTTTCCGAATGAAGAATTTACTTCATTCACATAGTGTCACCTGATGTAAGGCACACTGACTCTTGCCTTCATTTGAAAACCAAAATTCATTCAAAATGCCATGATTCAAATTGAATCTGATGACCAGGAAGGGGGAATGGTTTTTCAAAGTGAATTAGACATCAGCACTGAATTTCAAAATGATTTTGAAGGCCGGAAATTGACCAGTGGCTAAGAGTCGCAGAATTTTGAGGAATCTCTGATTTTTGAAAGATGGATGCCCTTATTCTTGAGGATTAAATAATAATAATTGTGAAAAATACTTATGGAAATTTCAGACCACCAACACTGTATAATGATAATGATATTAATAATAATAATAGTAATAATAATAATGCTTATGGGCATAGCATTTAGTGATGATGATTATAATTGTGAAAAATATGAAAATTTCAGACAACCAACACCACATAATAATAATAATAATAATAATAATAATAATAATAATAATAATAATAATAATAATAATAATAATAATTTTGTATTTTGTAATTCCTTAGTGCCTGTTCTATTTTTTTTTTTTTCAAAAAAATACACCATTGCTGGTACATTAAACCACAAATACAGCAATTGTGTATATAATACTAATTTGTATTTTCGAGGGCTTTTGTATGATGGTTGTCTGTGTGTATTAAAGAGTATTGAAATGATTCCTGGTTCTATTGTGTTCAGAACAAATCTTACACCTGTACACATACACGTACACTCATATGCATGCGCACACACACACACACATACAAAGATTGAAGAAGTGGGGCTGGGAGCTATGACTCAACCTCTGCAACAGCAACTAAGTACACACAATCACTCGATCTCACTGATTATTTAGGTAGGGTCCCAGGAGGCTGGTTAAATATCTTGGGTTCAGTCCCCGGCTGGTCGCAGTATATACGTATGTGTGCGTGTGAAATATAATGGCAGATGGGTGATATAAACGCAAGACAAGCCATGGGGGATGGAAATCTTCAGCTCAGGAACTTTCACAGTTCTGGTGCATCATCAGGAGCTATGCCGTGTCACAAGAGTTGCAGTGGGTAGATTGATGGGAAGTTTTCTCAGCAGAAAGGTAGTGCATTGACGCTGGCCAGCTCTTATGTGCACTCTTATTATAGTGCACATGCGAGGTGATATCTCAGCCTTATAAGTCTTCTGGTTGCCTATTTTTTATTATATCATCTATCCACCAAAAACTCAGTGGTTTTGTAAGGTGGGGAAGTAGTCGACTTTTAATTTAGCAGATTTTCTGGGGTTTAATCCGCTAGGTCAGTTGTTTTTAGCAGCCTCCATCTGTTGGATGCAGAATTGTCTATTGGCGATGCGGTCACGGCAGATCAGTCCCCATCCACCGCAGTCTCCACAATCGACCACCTGCTCCCCCTCTATCATCTGCCGAATTGATTGTTTGAGAGTACGATCTATTGGAAAATTAAGGAATTGATATCAGCTTTCTGATAAACTGATGCAATTTTTGGGATAAATACGATTGAACGAGTTCAACCCAAATTGAACATCGGGCAGAAAGGCTTTCATAGCACATGCTGTTCAATTAACGATTTATTGTTTTTCAATTACATTTAACAAAATCACATTACATAGAGGAGCTTTATAAAACTGCTTTACAAGAACTTGGTTGGTCAAAATTTGACAAGATTAGGCCTTGTAAAGTTCCACACATCTAGAATGTGATTAAAGTTCTTTGGTGTGAAGTTCATGAAGCTGTTCGTTCTTAAGTTTTGATCGAATCTTGTCAAAACGCTATAAGGGCAGTGCCCCATCTATAAGGGCAGTGCCCCATCTTGATGGGACGATCTTTCTCAGAGGAATTAGAGCTTTCGTCTGCTTTGGATCAGTCATGACCACCCGTTCCCCTGGTTGCTGTATGACCCCTGAGGTTTTAACTCTTTCCCATAATACTAATAATACTACTACTAACAGTGATATTACTACAGTAAGTCCTCGACTTAAACACTTTAAGAATCTTCTGTATAGTGTATAATATCATTATAGCATTGTGTATAATATCATTATATCATTGTGATTAATATTATTATACACAATTCAGGAGGTCCCCAATGTGTTTGTAAGTTGAAGACTTCCTGTATTATGAACATTATATATAATACAAAAGATTCTCAACATGGTAAATTCGAAGACTTCCTACATGATATTTGTCCACTCGTACAAATGCTCAAGGCTACACAAACGTGCTTTTAAAAACCGAACTTAGGCTCCTGTGGAACTTGGGTGTGTTCAGAGAGCAAACTTCCTCAAATTGTCTACAAGTTGCAAAACTTGGCAAGCAGTGGGCCTTAAGTTGCAGTGCCAGGAGGGCAACATGTCTGCAACTTAACTTGATGCTTGGTTAATTTACTTAGCCACTGTGTGTATATTTTATTTTACAGTCAATTCTCATGTAAAATTCTCCTCTATATAGTGTAAATTTTTTGTAAATACAGTTGGAAAACTACAGGTGGTCCTCGACTTATGATGGAGTTACATTCTGATGAATGCATCACAAGTCGAAAATGTTGCATGTCAAATGTGATTATGTAACTGCTGTCAGTGAATAAGTCAATAAACAAATAACTAGTGTAATTAAATAAATACCAGTATTGAAAAGTCAGGAAATGAATAAAAGTTAGGGACTTGCCGCCTTCATGCTGGATAATTATCTTATGTTTCATCTCCAAAGTTATTGTTGCTGCACCATTGTAAAGTTGAAATATTGTAAGTCAAACCAACGTAAAGTTGAAATATTGTAAGTTGAAGCAACGTAAAGTTGAAATATTGTAAGTCAAACCATCGTAAAGTTGAAATATTGTAAGTCAAACCAACGTAAAGTTGAAATATTGTAAGTCAAACCATCGTAAAGTTGAAATATTGTAAGTCAAACCAGCGTAAAGTTGAAATATTGTAAGTCAAACCAACGTAAAGTTGAAATATTGTAAGTTGAAGTAACGTAAAGTTGAAATATTGTAAGTCAAACCATCGTAAAGTTGAAATATTGTAAGTCAAACCATCGTAAAGTTGAAATATTGTAAGTCAAACCATCGTAAAGTTGAAATATTGTAAGTCAAACCATCGTAAAGTTGAAATATTGTAAGTCAAACCATCGTAAAGTTGAAATATTGTAAGTCAAACCATCGTAAAGTTGAAATATTGTAAGTCAAACCATCGTAAAGTTGAAATATTGTAAGTCAAACTATCATAAAGTTGAAATATTGTAAGTCAAACCATCGTAAAGTTGAAATACTATAAGTCGAACCATCGTAAAGTTGAAATGCAGTAAGTCGAACCATCATAAAGCAAGGAGCATCTGTACATTGAAAATTGAACAATATGCGGAAAGGTGTTCATAGTATTTGCTGTTCAGTGTTGGCTAAACTGTCATTTTTTTTTTAGTTACATTTACCCAAAAAATGACCATATATATAGAGGAGCTTTATAAGAGAACTGACTGTATATAGTGGAGCTTTATAAGAGAACTGACTGTATATAGTGGAGCTTTAAAAGAGAACTGACTGTATTTAGTGGAACTTTAAAAGAGAACTGACTGTATATAGTGGAACTATATAAGAGAACTGACTGTATATAGAGGAACTTTATAAAAGAACTGTATATAGAGGATCTTTATAAGTGAAGTGACTGTATATAAAGGAGCTTTATAAGTGAAGTGACTGTAATTAAGGTATAAATGTTGACAATATAAAAGGGTTAAGTTTTCCCACCATTGTACTGTTGTTTCAGGACTACATGAGCTACTGGAGAAACCGGCGCTGCTAGCATTCGCTGAACCTTAGGGATGCAAGATGCTGTGGGAGTGTTGATGCTGTGGGTGGCGTAGGTCGCGGCGCGGCGCTCTCCCGCGGTGGCGACATTTGTGGCACGTCTGAGGTCCACAGACATCCCGGCCACCAGTATTCTCAGGCTGCTTTTCATCAGTATCATCCTGGCAACCAGATAACTCATCACAATTGTTCTCATCACGTTATTGCTCACAACAATCATCTGCTCTACCATCATCACAATCCCCGGTCACCGTCGCCACTCCATCTGCAGCATTACTCCATTCGTGGCAGCAGTAGCAGCAGCAGCAGCAGCATTAACAGCAGTGGTAGGGCCTCTGCTACCATCACCACCACAACCACCAACACCAACACTCCCCCACTGGGGTATGACTCAGCGGGTAACTCAGGTCTGGGTGCATCTCTCTTGTGTGTCACCACCTCAGGTCATAATGACTTCGCTCTGTGTGGCGGCCCTCCAGCCCAGGAGCTAGCCCTGATGAATCACGGAGGTTGTCCTGCTTGGTGTTCACATCACGGAGGAGCACCGGAGGGGGATGGATGCTTGGACGGCTTGCGCCGGGCATCCAACAGGCTGGCAGATTTTCTAAGAGGGCTTTTTAATTCTTGATGGTTGTTTTTAATTATTTTAGCATATTATTTGTTAAACATCGAGTGTCGTTCATCTTAAGTTTGGTCCAGAACTTAATTTGCTACTTTTATAAGAATTTTGTACGGATCCAGGTCATTCCATTGGTCCTGGGAATAATTTCTAAGATAAAACTTGTATTCATTTGCCCACACAAAGAAGAGAGTTGTTATATCATCTCATGCCTGATCGGAAATCAAATCTTCATGCTCAAAATCACAATGGGCTGAACAGTAGAAGGAACCAGTGGTACTGGGAATGAACATAGTGTAGTGGATAATTACAGTGAACTGGGAAGTACAGTGCCTGTGCTCTGGAGGTGTGGAGATATGTTGCAGTTTTTGAACTGTAGTGTAGACATGCCTCTGGCAAGACAGTGATGGAGTGAGTGACAATGAAAGTGTTTCTTCATTTTCGGGTTGCCCTGCCTCGGTGGGAGATGCCTGATGTGTTAATTAAAAAATTGGTGGATCTGTGGTTCAAATGAGAATGTGGGTATGAAGCCATGAACAGTGGCCCCCTCTAGCGCTCCTGAAACAACCAAACGAGCGTGTGGAGTATGGAAAAGTGGTCAGCTCGTTTGGACACCAAACACGTGTGCTTAAACATCAGTGGTGATTGTAACTACCAGTTTTTCATTCTTTTTTTTTTATATAGAAAATGTTTGCTAAGCAAGTCACCAAGCCCTGGGCTGGCCTTTCCGCTCCCGTCCGCATGTGTTGTGATCAATAGGGCTTTGTTCTAGCCCGACCCCACACCAGTCTTTCACATCAGCGGCAGACAAAACTCTAGACCAGTTTGATGAGGCTCCTCTCTAAACCCATTCAAAAAACTACATTGAACTACAAGTAGTTACCAAACAAGAATATTTTTTTCCTTAATAGTCTATCATGAAAGCAAATCAATCAGTATTTGTGCTTGATGAATATGTGAATCAACAAAGGTACTCGTCATACTCATCACCCAATGAGGTTTGTTCGCCGCTAAAATTTTGTATCAGACTGCCTAGTCGTGAGGACGGCAATTTGCCGCTCATCTGTTACTTACTACTGAACGATCTCATGTACAGTGTTGTTACAGGAGAGAACTTATTTAACACACGTTTTGTAAAAATAGTTTTCAAATGGTGGGAATAGTTCGGCAGTGAGAACAAGTGGTCAAAATAGTCGCCGACTATCCCGCCGCACTTTGTATTGCGAACGCCTCCTCCTCAACTTGGCAAGGAAATATCGTAACTTACCAAGTGTATCTCAGTGATATGATGTGATAGTTATACCAAAGGTGACTTGAAACCATTGTCAGTTGTGCAGAGGTGCCAAGAACTATGACAAAGGCTCCATTCTCACCTGTTCTCTGAGAGTGTCGCCAGCACCTCAGTACTTTTATGATTTTGAAGAATGTAAATGTAGAGCATCATGTGGAGAGTAACATTCCTGAATGTAATTGATTTTGTTCTGTACAGCGGATCATTGGCAACCCGGCGCTCAAATTAATCCAGTTGGTACCATGAACCAGATGAGGTGTTCAACTTGATTCAGTTGGTACATCGAATCGGATGATGTGTTCACCATCCGGTTGGAACATTGAACCAGATGAGGTGTTCACTGTCATCCGGTTGGTACATCGAACTGGATGAAGTGTTCAGCTTCATCCGGTGGTCAGGGTTGATGTATTGACCTGGTTGGATACACATTAATGTGCACTTGATGAGGTAATCTAGTGTCATTGTGCACCTGTTCTTCCATGTTGATGGTGCACCTGTCCTTCCTCCTTGCTTAGGGTGCACCTGTCCTTCCTCCTTGCTTAGGGTGCACCTGTCCTTCCTCCTTGCCTAGGGTGCACCTGTCCTTCCTCCTTGCTTAGGGTGCACCTGTCCTTCCTCCTTGCTTAGGGTGCACCTGTCCTTCCTCCTTGCTTAGGGTGCACCTGTCCCTCCTTGCTTAGGGTGCACCTGTCCTTCCTCCTTGCCTAGGGTGCACCTGTCCTCCTTGCCTAGGGTGCACCTGCCTTCCTCCTTGCCTAGGGTGCACCTGCCTTCCTCCTTGCCTAGGGTGCACCTGTCCTCCTTGCCTAGGGTGCACCTGCCTTCCTCCTTGCCTAGGGTGCACCTGCCTTCCTCCTTGCCTAGGGTGCACCTGTCCTTCCTCCTTGCCTAGGGTGCACCTACCCTCCTTGCCTAGGGTGCACTTGCCTTCCTCCTTGCCTAGGGTGCACCTGCCCTCCTTGCCTAGGGTGCACCTGCCTTCCTCCTTGCCTACTGTGCACCTGCCCTCCTTGCCTAGGGTGCATCTGCCTTCCTCCTTGCCTAGGGTGCACCTGCCTTCCTCCTTGCCTAGGGTGCACCTGTCTTCCTCCTTGCCTAGGGTGCACCTGCCTTCCTCTTTACCTAGGGTGCACCTGCCCATTGCTTAGGGTGCACCTGTCCTTCCTCCTTGCCTAGGGTGTACCTGCCTTCCTCTTTACCTAGGGTGCACCTGTCCTTCCTCTTTACCTAGGGTGCACCTGCCCTCCTTGCCTAGGGTGCACCTGTCCTTCCTCTTTACCTAGGGTGCACCTGCCCTCCTTGCCTAGGGTGCACCTGTCCTTCCTCTTTACCTAGGGTGCACCTGCCCTCCTTGCCTAGGGTGCACCTGCCTTCCTCCATGCCAAGAGTGCATCGAGAGCGCCGGGTAGTGGAGGTGCACTATACATCAATCCACTCCTCCCTACACAAACATCTGCCACAATACAACAACTACATTACACAACAAAGCGGAAGAGTTCCGCCATCCATTCAATTTTCTGCTCTCGGTTCGAAACGAATAATTGTTGGGGGAGTTAAGGTACTTAACGAGAAGTATAAATTGTTACATCACTAGAAAATTGATGATTGAAGAATTGGTTGAATATATTTGTGAAATGTATTAACAGGAAAATTTCAACATGTAAAAATCAATTTTTTGAAAATTTCCAATTTTTTTATTTTTGGAAATTTTCAAAGTTGTTACATCTCCAGAAAATTGTTAATTGAGGGAAAAAATTGATTGAATACATTTGTATAATGTATTAATGGGAATTTACAGAACATGGAAAAATTGATTTTTGTTTTTTTTTAATATTTCAATTTTCCAAACTTTTGGAAATTTTCAAAATTGTTGTCTCCAGAAAATGGTTGAAGACGAAAATTAAATATATTTGTAAAATGCATTAATGGGGAAATTTCACTATGGAAAAAATCAATTTTTTAATTTTTGGATTTTTTTTTTGAGGGGGGGGGGGAGTTTTGGTACTTAATAAGAAATTGATCAATTGTTCCGTTGCTGGAAAATTGTGGATTGAGGGAGAAGTTGATCGTGCTTCAACTTGTGAGGTGCATTTGACGGGAGAGCTCTAAACCTGTAGGGGTCGGGTGTGATTGGGATTGATTCAAAGGGAAGGGGTAGGGCAGCTCCAGGTCTCTGGATCAAGAGACTCTTGGCACCTGTTGTGGGTCACAGTTCTCATGTAAAGCTTTTTAAAGTTCAGTTTTTGTAAGTATGATTAAAGCTCTATGAATGTAATATACAGCTCTATAAAGTCATTTTTCTCTTTTATATGATTGAAAAAGTTCATGTGTAAAGCTCTGTAAAATTAACTTTTCTTTTAATATGAAAAAAGCTCCCTTATGAAGCTCTATAAAGTTCAATTTTCTCTGTAACTATGAAAAGCTCCCTTATAAAGCTCTATAAAGTTCAATTTTCTCTGTAACTATGAAAAAGCTCCCTTATAAAGCTCTATAAAGTTCAATTTTCTCTGTAACTATGAAAAAGCTCCCTTGAAAAACACTATAAAGTTCAATTTTCTCTGAAAAAGCTCACTTATAAAGCTCCATAAAGTTCACTTTTCTCTGTAACTATGAAAAAGTTCACCCAGAATTGAACATCAGGTGGTAAGGTCTTCAAAGTTCATTCATAATATAAAACAGCTTTATGAGACAGCTGGTTTTATTTCAGTTTTTTAAAGCTACAAGGGATTTTGATCCAAGGAATCGGACCGTGTTCCGTTGAATCGATGTCATGTACAAGGGATTGGATCTCATTCCGTTGAATCGATGTCATATACAAGGGATTGGATCTCGTTCCATTGAATCGATGTCATATACAAGGGATTGGATCTCATTCCGTTGAATCGATGTCATATACAAGGGATTGGATCTCATTCCATTGAATCGGTCATATACAAGGGATTGGATCTCATTCCATTGAATTGATGTCATATACAAGGGATTGGATCTCGTTCCATTGAATCGATGTCATATACAAGGGATTGGATCTCATTCCATTGAATCGATGTCATATACAAGGGATTGGATCTCGTTCCATTGAATCGATGTCATATACAAGGGATTGGATCTCATTCCATTGAATCGATGTCATATACAAGGGATTGGATCTCGTTCCATTGAATCGATGTCATATACAAGGGATTGGATCTCGTTCCATTGAATCGATGTCATATACAAGGGATTGGATCTCATTCCGTTGAATCGATGTCATATACAAGGGATTGGATCTCATTCCATTGAATCGGTCATATACAAGGGATTGGATCTCATTCCATTGAATTGATGTCATATACAAGGGATTGGATCTCGTTCCATTGAATCGATGTCATATACAAGGGATTGGATCTCATTCCATTGAATCGATGTCATATACAAGGGATTGGATCTCGTTCCATTGAATCGATGTCATATACAAGGGATTGGATCTCATTCCATTGAATCGATGTCATATACAAGGGATTGGATCTCGTTCCATTGAATCGATGTCATATACAAGGGATTGGATCTCATTCCATTGAATCGATGTCATATACAAGGGATTGGATCTCATTCCATTGAATTGATGTCATATACAAGGGATTGGATCTCATTCCATTGAATCGATGTCATGTACAAGGGATTGGATCTCGTTCCATTGAATCGATGTCATATACAAGGGATTGGATCTCGTTCCATTGAATTGATGTCATATACAAGGGATTGGATCTCATTCCATTGAATCGGTCATATACAAGGGATTGGATCTCATTCCATTGAATTGATGTCATATACAAGGGATTGGATCTCGTTCCATTGAATCGATGTCATATACAAGGGATTGGATCTCATTCCATTGAATCGATGTCATATACAAGGGATTGGATCTCGTTTCATTGAATTGATGTCATATACAAGGGATTGGATCTCGTTCCATTGAATCGATGTCATATACAAGGGATTGGATCTCGTTCCATTGAATTGATGTCATATACAGTGGAACCTCGTTTTTTGGCCATAATCCATTCCAGAAGGTCGGCCTAAATTCAAAGCAATATTTCCCATAAGAATTAATGTAAATACAATTAATCTAGCACTCGAACACCACTCTCATATTTTTCAATAAGTTCTTTCTTAAATTCCATCGTGTTTCTTACTTTCTTTACCAAAGGGCTGGCACTGAACTTTCTTTGGGCGCCATGGCGGCTTATTTCACAATCTCACTTGATGAA
>NC_091294.1:77702124-77782124 GCF_038502225.1 Cherax quadricarinatus
TTGCGTATTTTCGAGGGGCGGCCGCAGGTGTTGCGCTGTGCCAAAACGTATCTGCTGCAACGCATACGCATGTTGACGTGCGTTGCAACCCCCACACGTTCAGTTTAGGTTTCGTAACTTAGTGATGCTCTCCAGAAAAAAATTTTGTGCCCTAACAAGGGGCCAGTTTCATAGCGGAAACACGCAAGTTAGTTCATATTCTTTCCATTGTGTGCATGCAAGAATGTGTTGTGTTTACCCTCGCGCCATGTGCGAGGCGTAAAACAAGAACATGTCAGCGAAACACTGCCATTGTGTTTTTTTGTGTTTGACGCTTGTGGCGCAAGCGTCTGTTTTGAGAGGCAAGAATTACCGGCAGGTAAGCTGTGAAGGCGCTTTGTGCACAGCACACCTGTGTGCAGGCGCTGTGTTACTGGAAATGGTGAGAGTTTGCTGTTTACAGCACTGGAAATGACTAGAGTGCTGTGTACAGCTTAATAAGGCTGTAGAGGAGTATAAAGCTTCACAGCACCACAGCAAAGCTTGGGTAAGCTGTGGAGACACTAGATCAAGCTGTGGGTGGGCCTACCCAAAAAAATGACCAAAATGCAATATAAAAATATATATATAAGCCTATAAAACAAAATTTTAAAAATTACTGTAATATTAAGGAAATAAAAATATTATTATTATTATTATTATTATTATTATTATTGTTTTTTCAAATATATAAAATTTCTAAATTCCAGTTTCGGAAAATATCCCCCTTTTTTTCTTTTTCGAATTTCAAAAAAAAAAAAATCGGAAAAACAAATTTCGATCATAAACATAAAAAAAAAGGTTTCATCTGTTATCTGCGTATTGTAAATTGCACACTATGGTGTAAATGCACTTGACCGACTTTTGCTCCACTGCACAAGGATCCTGGCCACAATCTTTACCACGCAACAGAAGATATCTTTAAGATGTAAAAAGAGATACCTTTAAGATATTTCTTGTAAAAGAGATATCTTAAAGATATTTCCTGGTTTTCCCGGTGGAAATAGTCAAAGTTTTTTTTTTCCCTAACTGAAATTGTAAATGGTATTTTTTCATTCCCTGACATGATGCAAACTCCAACCAAGATCAACAGATGACGGAATGGGCAGGAGACCATTGTGAGTTGAGCACTTGCATACTAGCTCTCTTACCTTCTAGTTAATGGTGCAGGTTTGGACCAAAACATTACCATCCGCTTTACTTTCCCATGTGTGATTCATTTGCGTATTCCAGTCGCCGGAATACACAGATAAATATGGAGTAGCACCACATTTGCGACCAGTGAATCAGAGGTCTGTCAGACTGTGGTCTTTTAAATCCCATAGCACTGTGTTACACCTGCCAGAGTATGTTAACTAGGGGAGGTCTATGTCTACCAAAGCATGGCAGCACAGGGCTAAGAGTCAGCCCTCTAGTGGTAGTTCTGGGAAATAGATGTAGGGTAGGTGTGCCATCTATTGGGGCCACTTTTCAGTTCACCGTCCGTTTATCTTTCTACTCGCTCACAAACGTTAGTTCCAATTTGAATTCATGCAAGACATCCAGCAAGTCAGCCGATGTTAGACAGTTTTGAAAGTCTTATAAAATTTCACTATATACAGTCAGTTTTCTTATGAAGCTTCTATATATGCAGTCATTTCTCTTATAAAGCTCCTATATATACAGTGGAACCTCAAATTTCGAACGTATCGCTTATCAAACTCTTCGAAAATAGAACCATTTTTTTTAACCAACTTTGTCCCTATTTTCGAACTGCCGGGTATTGAACCTGTCCGGCAGCCCGCTCTGTCCGTGTCCCCACGCAGGTGCCGTGAGCCAGTCTGGTTTTCTTGATGCTTGAGTGAACACTAACCTGCATGCTCATTCAAACATTTTACGATTATTTCATTGTGTTAGCGCTTGTGGGACTGTAAAATAAGCTACAATGGGAGCAATGAAACTTGCTAGTGGTACCCCTGTGGTAAAGTGAGAAACACCATAGATGTGAAGAAGGAAATAATACAGAAGTGAAATGATGTCCAAGTGGAATGATGTCCAAATGTTTGTGGAGAAGTATCACCCTGAGCAAGCTGAAACAAGCCATCTTTGCAACAAGTTCAGTGACAGAACCACGTCCCATTTTAGGGAAATCTTAGAGGCACCAGAAGCAAAGGACTGTGGACAGTTATTTTGTGAGACAGGGGTCCAGTGACTCTCAAGCTGGTCCTAGTGGCATTAAAAGACAGAAGGGAAGTAACCCCAGAGAGGGCTTTGATACTTGAAGTCCTCTTGGAGGGGGATTCTCCTTCCAAACATTAACCCCAACTCCCTCTCTCCTCCTCCCTATCTTCCAGATGCCATCACCAATCTTCAATAAAGGTAAGTAATATGTTATTTTATAGGATTATTTGAATTTATTAATACATAAGTGAACACTATATTTATTGTGTGTATGTAAAACTATAATTAATCTCTATAAAATGTATTTTTTGGTGAATATTTTTGGGTTTCTGGAATGGATTAATTTTATTTCCATTATTTCTTATGGGAAATATTGCTTCGCTTTTCAGACTTTTCGAATTTAGAACTAACTCCTGGAACAAATTAAGTTCGATATTTGAGGTTTCGCTGTAGTCAGTTCTTTTTCTAAAGCTCCACTATATACATTCATTTATCTTATAAAGCTCCATTATACAAGTGTGATTTTTTGTGAATATGACTTAAATAATTATCAGAATTGGACATCATTAGCTATGAAGGCCTTTCTCTGAGCCATTCAGTTTTGGATGTCCTTTATCAGTTGCTTCACAAGACCCACTATGTGGAGGAGTTTTATAAGACAATTGACTTGCAAACTCGATCGAAGAAGCTCGCTTAAAGTTGAACAGTGGGTGGAAGGGCCTTCAGTAGCACCTGCTGTTCAATTTCAGATGACTTCTTTCAATTTCGAATGACTTGCAGTTCCAGATGACTTTCAATTTTGGATGACCCCTTTCAATTATGGATGACCCCTTTCAATTATGGATGACCTCTTTCAATTATGGATGACTCTTAATTATGGATGACCCCTTCCAATTATGGATGACCTCTTTCAATTGTGGATGACTTTTTTCAATTACAGATGACTGCTTTTGGTTTTAGATGACTCCTTTCAATTGTGAATGACTCCTTCCAATTACGGATGACCTTCAGTTGCAGATGACCCCTTTCAGTTTTAGAATGACTCAATTTTGAACAACCTTCAGTTGCATTTGCAATAAAAGAAATTGCACTGCTGTGTATGAAATGCCTTTGTAAATTCATCAGAAATTGCTATTTGTTGATGACTGAGTTACCTAGTGTGCCAGGCCTGTTTAATTTTCTTGATTCTGTATTAGGGTCGAAGGCATATAGTGATGTTTATGACCTTTACAGTTTTAGTGCTTTGTTATAATAATGGCAACATTTACATGTGTGTATTAAGGTAGGGGTACCATTCATCCTTTGTGATCCCCTACAGGTTTAGCATTTCCCCATTCTGTAGAGATGGCTATGCAAGGGGGACTAGCGTACCCACGTTAACCAGTCGGAACTGATGGTTCTCCTTTTGCAGGCATTAAATTCCGTAGCCCCAGTATCGGGATTGCAGATTCAGTAATATCTCCTTGACAGACGAATATTGTCGAAAATAAAATTTCCCAGTCTACGCGAAAATAAAATTCTGGTCTCTGCAGGAAAAATTCCTGGTCTTTGCGGAAAAAAATTCTGGTCTTTGCCAAAAAATTTTTTTAGGTATGCAAAGAAAAAATTATCTGGTGTATGAAAAAATAAAATTATCTGGTCGATTGAAAATTCTCTCATCTTCACAATTCTAGAAATTGATTCTCACTACCAGACATTGTGACTGCAGTGATTCACAATGGACCTTCAGTTTTGAGGAGAGACTTTAGGGTCCAGTCTGTCCTCGATCATCACAAAGTAACAAAAGTGTTCCGTACAGGGACAGATCTACTATGAAAGTAATGAAGCTGAAGCTCCAGATACCCTAATCCTGGAGCAACTAGTCCTAATCCAGAAGCAACTAGTCCATATTGCTTAAAAATTTTGGGTCTTCTGTATGAGAAGGGGCTGCAAAGGGGCCCCCATAACAGTTCAAGCTTCAGAGCCCCAAAAATGTAGGTCCTCCACTGCACTTGTGCAGCACTTGGGAATTTTCAGTGCTGAGGAATAGAGAAAGAGGAGGTGTGAGGTACCACATTTTTTTGGCATATATGGCATGCTTTTTCCCACGAAATTTCTTTGGAAAATCATTCTGTGCCTTCTATGCTCAAGGTCAGGGCCAAGGGTAAGCTTTGGGTTACACTTTAGCAGTTGTTTACTAATGTTACAGCTGCTTGGAAACGTCATCTTATATGATCGTGCACCTTATATGCTGGAAGATATGGTAATTAACCACTCCAGACTGAGGGGCTGATTACCTCAAACTCATCTTCCCCTCGTTTCTCTGCATCGGACTAAAGCCACTGGCTGGAAAAACATTTCCAGAATAAAGATTCCAAAGTGTTGAACAGGTGTCTTATTTATCATTTACTGGACCACTATTTTGTGATGATTGAAGGTGGACCGAGCCCTGAAGTCCCATCTCAAAACTGATGGTTCATTGTGAATTGTTGCAGTCACAGTGTTGTAATTTTTGCCCCTACCCCAAGCAGTGAGACTTGATTTGTAAAATTGTGTAGACGAGAATTTTTTATTTGTTGGTTTTCTAGCCCATTCAAAGGTCCAGTAAATACCATTGCAACACAAAGCACAACTCCCAAATTGTGGCTCGATAGTAGATGTTCCGTGTAAGAATTGTGGCTTAGAATTGCAACGTGCAGTGGCAGCAATGCTGATAAGAGTGCGACATTGATATCGTGTGCATCTGTAGTGTCTTAAATTATAAGAGCAAATTGTAGACCCAGTGGCATTTCAATTTTGATAGTGTCCCAGGGAAATTTGCATGCCAGAGAGAACCCGATTGGAAATATTTTTGACCATACAGGAGGCCTCTTGATTTAAAAATGCTTTGAGTTGTGCGCCTCTGTGTTTACCAACTTGGCACTTGCGATCTGATTCAAAATTTACAGATGTTGAATGGCAGTAGCAACGTGTGCAGCATAAGCAGCAACCTTTGTACTATGGTTATCTATATGCCAAAAAAATTATAAGTTGAAAATTGAGAAATGTAACTTTGTAAGTTGAGAAGTCAGGAATGTAACTTATAAGTCAGAAAGTAGAAATGTAATTGTAGGCCAGAAAATTCACAAATGTAACTTTGTAAGTCAAAAAGAAATGTAATTTTTAAATCCAAAAAGAATATAATTTGTAAGTCAAAGAACCAAAATGTATTTGTAAATAAAAAAACAAAAATGTAAATTTGTAAGTCAAAAGAGAAATGTAATTTGCAAGTCAAAAACCAGAAATGCAGTTTGTAATTTAAAAGAAAAATGTAATTTGTAAGTCCAAAAAGAATATAATTTGTAAGTCCAAAAATAATTTAATTTGTTAGTCAAAAAAGAAATGTAATTTGTAGGTCAAGAAAGAATTGTAATTTGTAAGTAAAAAAGGAATTGTAATTTGTAAGTCAAAAAAGAATTGTAATTTGTTAGTCAAAAAAGAAATGTAAATTTGTAAATTTAAAAAAGATAAATGTAATTTGTAAGTTATTATACACATAATTCTCTTAACATCAGTTAGAGTTGTAATCAATCAATCGGGTCACAGATTCTGCACACACTTGTCAACTCTGTTTTTTATGGGAATTTTGTCACCGTTTATTGATCGGAAGTTGAAATTGCAGGCTTGCACGGTGTCTTACAGTCACCTCTCTTATAAAGCTCTATATAGTGGAATCTCTTTGTAGGTGTGGTCGAGAGATTTCATGGAAAGTTGAAAGTACGCGTCATGGAGGTGTTTCTGAACACTGTTCAATCGTGGATGCTCTTTTACAATGGAATGTAGTACTATATAGAGGAGATTAATAAGAGAGCTTACTGAGTCGGCTCATATATAAAGATCATCTATGTAGTGCAAAGTTCGTTTGATATTTTTGAAGCATGTTTAAAATTTAATATCACGTGGGAAGGCCTTATTAGGCTGTGCTATTCAATTTTTTTTATTTTTTCAATTACATCTATAAAATATTGTATTAAATAGAGCTTTATAAGAAAGCCATCTGTTAAAAAAAAATAATTAAGGTAATAGGAAGTGGTTAGGAGAGTAGTTGTGGCTAGACAGCCGGGTTTGATCCGGCTGGTGACGAGCGGCTTACTGCCGGAATAACCGGGCCTTCCATTGTTACGACGGACCCTCAGAGTGAGGCTGCACGTGCATTAGGGTCACTATCCTGTGTTGCAGGAGTCTGGAATGTGCCTTCCGCCAGCCTCGGGATCTTCGGACCACTCCACAAACACCACCTCAACTCCTCCATGATTAAAACTCAATTGCTTATATCACATATGGTGAACCATTGATATAACGAACTCGTAGGGGGGAATAGAGTGTCAGTTCAATACAGAAAGTCCTCAACTTATGAACACGAGAATCTTCTGTATTTTGTACATCATTATTGTACACAGGTCAAGTCCCCAACGTGTTCCGAAGTTAAATACTTCCTGTATTATGAATATTATACACAAAACAGAAGATTCTTGGTTCATAAGTTGAGGACTTACTGTAATAATGTTAAAAATATATAGAGCCCACTAAAATATTCCATTGTATAGATCTATTACAATAAACATGCAAAAAGAACAAAATTCACAAAGCTAATTTTGTCTGGCGTATCAACAATCTGTCAAATCGTGGTTCGTTATATCGAAGGTCTGACCCCTAAGCAAGGCAGAGATTATATTAATCTCGGATCTTTGGAAATCATTTTTGTCGAAGACTTGGAAAATTCAGTCACAGAATTTGTCATCAAGGTGAAACGTTGTCGTGTTTCTGGAGTTGTCCGCAACGTAGCATAGTCGAGACTGCCGAGACATCGGCCATTATGAGCCTTAAGCAGCACTTCAATAAGGGTAATTTTTTCCAAGTTTTGCAAGCAGTTATCATGCCTTAAGGCTGTTATCAAGGCTTTTAATAGCTGAGTCTCTATACAGTTTATGTAAGTGTGTGTGTGAATACAAGTACTATTGTAAGTGTGTGTGTGAATACAAGTACTATTGTAAGTGTGTGTGTGAATACAAATACATTGTAAGAGTGTGTGTGTGTGTGTGAGAGTGCAAGCACTATTGTAAGTGTGTATGTGAATACAAGTACTCTTGTACGTGTCTAATACAAGTACTATTGTGATTGATACAAAAGTACATGTAGCAAAGACTCAGGTACTATTGTACATGTCTAATACAAGCACTGTTTTGTGTCTGATACAAAAGTACTTGTATCAGACACTCAGCTATTATTGGACATGTTTAATACAAGTACAGTACTATTATGTCTGATACAATAGTACTTGTATCAGACACTCAGCTACTATTGTATCTAATACAAGTACTATTGTATGATTTATGCAGCTGTAAACAGTAGAATTCGCTTTGTTATTTTTGTATTTTGCACATTCAACACAAACTACGGTGTTAAGGCCAGTGTTCTTATTTTGCAAATCATCAGTACAATAATTTTCCCCGAACGACCTTTAGTACTTGTGTGAGCATGTGCGGAACTTGAGTGGCATGTGTTAGAGAACGCGAGTGGGACATGTTACAGAACGCGAGTGGAACATGTTACAGAACGTGAGTGGGACATGTTACAGAATGCGAATGGGACATGTTACAGAATGCGAGTGGGACATGTTACAGAACGCGAGTGAGACATGTTACAGAACGTGAGTGGGACATGTTACAGAACGCGAGTGGGATATGTTACAGAACACGAGTGGGACATGTTACAGAATGCGAGTGGAACATATTACAGAACGCGAGTGGAACATGTTACAGAACGTGAGTGGAGCATGTCACAGAACGCGAATCAAACATGTCACTGGACGCGAGTTGAACATGTCACAAAATGTTAATCAGTCGTGTCACTGGATGTAAGTGGAACATGTCACTGAACGCGACTGGAACATGTCACAGAACATGAGTGGAACGTGTCACAGAACATGAGTGGAACGTGTCTAACGTGTTGAATGATGAACGCAGTTTTAATTTTAAGTGAATGGTGTGTGAAATAAAGGAACTTTTTGCATTTTATATATATAGAGAAAGTATATAGCAAACATTTCACATGTAGAAAAATACTGTACTTCACTTATAGAATCTCCATTGAAAATAAAAATTTACACAGTGTTTGAGTGTAATTATTGCATGAATCCCTTTGTGGGTTAACCTGAGTTAGTGAGGGGTTAACATGGGTTAATGAGGGGGGTTAACCTGGGTTAGTGAGGGGTTAACATGGGTTAGTGAGGGGGGTTAACCTGGGTTAGTGAGGGGTTAACATGGGTTAATGATGGGGTTAACATGGATTAGTGAGGGGTTAACATGGGTTAATGTTGGGGTTAACATGGATTAGTGAGGGGTTAACATGGGTTAGGGAGGTTAACCTGGGTTAGTGAGGGGTTAACATGGGTTAGTGAGGGGGGTTAACCTGGGTTAGTGAGGGGTTAACATGGGTTAGTGAGGGGGGTTAACCTGAGTTAGTGAGAGGTTAACCTGGGTTAGTGAGGGGGGTTAACCTGGGTTAGTGAGGGGTTAACATGGGTTAATGATGGGGTTAACATGGGTTAGTGAGGGGGGTTAACCTGGGTTAGTGAGGGGTTAACATGGGTTAATGATGGGGTTAACATGGGTTAGTGAGGGGGGTTAACCTGGGTTAGTGAGGGGTTAACATGGGTTAATGATGGGGTTAACATGGGTTAGTGAGAGGTTAACCTGGGTTACTGAGGGGTTAACATGGGTTAGTGAGGGGTTAACCTAGGCTAGTGAGGGGTTAACATGGGTTAGTGAGGGGGGTTAACCTGAGTTAGTGAGAGGTTAACCTGGGTTAGTGAGGGGTTAACATGGGTTAGTGAGGGGGGTTAACCTGGGTTAGTGAGGGGTTAACATGGGTTAATGATGGGGTTAACATGGGTTAGTGAGAGGTTAACCTGGGTTACTGAGGGGTTAGTGAGGGGTTAACCTGGGCTAGTGAGGGGTTAACCTGGGCTAGTGAGGGTAACCAAGGTTAGTGAGAGGTTAAGATTAACATTTGCCAGAGAGCAGTTAACATGGTTTAGCGAGGGGTTAAGATTAACCTGTAGTCCAGCTAGTAAGTATAGTCTAGCTAGTGACTGTAATCTAGCAGGTGACTGTAGTCTAGCTAGTGACTGTAGTCTAGCTAGTGACTGTAGTCCAGCTAGTAAGTATAGTCTAGCAGGTGACTAGTCCAGCTAGTGGCTGTAGCCTAGCTAGTGACAAGTCCAGCTAGTAAGTATAGCTAGTGACCATAGTCTAGCAGGTGACTGTAGTCCAGCTAGTAAGCATAGTCTAGCTAGTGACTGTAATCTAGCAGGTGACTGTAGTCTAGCTAGTGACTAGTCCAGCTAGTGACAGTAGTCTAGCAGGTGACTAGTCTAGCTAGTGACTGTAGTCCAGCTAGTGACTAGTCCAGCTAGTGGCTGTAGCCTAGCTAGTGACTAGTTTAGCTAGCTAGTGTCTAGTCCAGCCAGTGACTGTAGCTAGTGACTAGCATGTGACTAGTCTAGCTAGTGACTAGTCCAGCTAGTGGCTGTAGTCTGGCTAATGACTAGTCCAGCTACTGACTAGTGTAGCTAGTGACGAGTCTAGCTAGTGACTGTAGTCTAGCCAGTGACTAGTCTAGCTGGTGGCTGTAGCCTAGCTAGTGACTAGTCTAGCTAGTGTCTAGTCCAGCTAGTGACTGTAGTCTAGCAGGTGACTTGACTGTAGTCTAGCTAGTGACTGTAGCAGTTGACTAGTATGACAGATGAGTAGCAGGTGACTATATTCTAGCCAGTGACTAGTGTAGCTAGTAACTAGCATGTGACTGTAGTGTAGCTAGTGACTAGACTAGCTAGTGACTAGTCCAGCTAGTGGCTGTAATCTGGCTAGTGACTGTAGTGTAGCTAGTGACTAGTCCAGCTACTGACTGTAGTCTAGCAGGTGACTGTAGTCTTGCTAGTACTAGTCTAGCATGACTACCTAGTGACTGTGTAGCTAGTGACTACCTAGTGACTGTAGCTAGTGACTAGACTAGCTAGTGACTAGTCCAGCTAGTGGCTATAGTCTGGCTAGTGACTGTAGTGTAGCTAGTGACTAGTCCAGTTACTGACTGTAGTGTAGCTAGTGTCTAATCCAGCTAGTTACTGTAGCTATTGACTAGTGTAGCTAGTGACTATAGTGTAGCTAGTGGCTGTAGCCTAGCTAGTGACTAGTCCAGCTAGTGACTAGTCTAGCTAGTGTCTAGTCCAGCTAGTGACTGTAGTCTAGCAGGTGACTGTAGTGTAGCTAGTGACTGTAGTCTAGCAGGTGACTGTAGTGTAGCTAGTGACTGTAGTCTAGCAGGTAACTGTAGTGTAGCTAGTGACTGTAGTCTAGCTAGTGACTAGTCCAGCTAGTGGCTGTAGTCTGGCTAGTGACTAGTGTAGCTAGTGACTAGGCCAGCTACTGACTGTAGTGTAGCTAGTAACTAGTGTAGCTAGTGACTGTAGTGTAGCTAGTGACTGTAGTCTTGCTAGTGACTAGTCTAGCATGTGACTGAAGTCTAGCTAGTGACTGTAGTCTAGCTAGGTCGTTTCAGGCTCCCTCAGTACTTTACAGGCCATACAAAAATTTGATACACCTCGCCCCCTAGTTCTTCGTATCCAACTTTGGTTATGTCGTATCTCTACCAAGCACAAAGATATTGTTTTTTGCTGGGTCCCTGGTGATGTTGACATACAGGGCAATGAAGAGGCAGACACTGCTGTGCAGTCAGCAGTACATGACCTCCCAGTTTCATATAGAGGTGTTCCATTCACTATTTTGCTGTAATTGTTACCTACCTTTGCACTCATTGGCAACAACGTTGGTCTGATCTGCTCCATAATGAACTACATTCTATTAAACCGAGTATAGGTTTCTGGACGTCTTCTTATCATCAGTGTCGAGGTTTGGAGACTACTCTCCAGTCTTCGCATCGGCCACACTTGTCTTACTCAAGGGTATCTCATGGAGAGGTGCCCTGTTCCAGTTTCTGTTAGCCACATTCTGTTGTACAGCCCACTCTATCAACCAGCACGCAGAATTTACCTCCAACGTCGTCACTGCTCTACTGCCCTTACTTTACCTTCCCTTCTTGCTGATGGACCCTCTTTTAACCCAGACTCTCTCATTGACTTTTTGACAGCAACTGATTTTCTACACAAACACTGATGCCTCTAGTACTCACAGCTCTTTCTACCTCAATCTCTTGCTACCCTCTACCCCTGCACTATCCACTGCCCCGCTGCACTCCATGACCTAATAATCATCCCTCTCCCTCTTGCTGCCCAATACCCTTGCATACTTCCCAGCCCGGCAGCGCTCTATGACCCTTGTAGGTTTAGCGCTTCTTTTATTATAATAATATAGTCTAGCTAGTGACTGTAGTCCAGCTAGTAAGTGTAGTCTAGCTAGTGACTGTAGTCTAGCAAGGTTGAATAATACACACATATATATACACAGGTAAGTATTCTTTGGTATACAACACAGAATATTTATCTACGATATTGCAACATTCTTTAAGAATGTTGCAATGATCCCTTCTGTGCAATACTAGACATGTTCTGTATACAGTCATTTCTCTTATAAAGTTCTACTATACAGCCTCTCCTTATTTAACGACAGAGTTCCATTCCTAAAAAATGTCGGTAAACAAATTCATCGCTAAGTGAGGAGCATACTATAATGGTAGTGGGTTTGTCGACCATCTTTGATATTGTTTTAATGTCACCTTTGCACCATTTATAACATTTCCGGTATATTTTTAAATGTTTATACAGTAGTGTACTGTATATTGTAATAAACAGAATAGAGGAAATCAGCTTTAACCCTTAAACTGTCCAAACATAGATCTACGTTTTTTCAACATTTGAAAGTAGTATGTAAAAAACGTATTTCTTTTTTTTTTTTTACATTTGAAAATGTGTAAAAAAACGTAGATCTACTTTTGGAGCACTACGCATATGAACGTAAATTTGTTTGGACAGTTTAAGGGTTAATATACATTGCTTAGGTATGCATACTGGTCAGAGAGCCCGTCATATGTCCGAGACATCGGTAAACGAGTATGTCGTTAATTAAGGAAAGGCTGTATACAGTCACATGAACTGACTATATATAGTGGAACTTTATAAGAGAACTGACTATATAGTGGAACTTTATAAGAGAACTGACTATATAGTGGAACTTTATAAGAGAACTAACTGTATATAGTGGAAATCTGTAAGAGAACTGACTGTATATAGTGGAGCTTTATAAGACAATTTTACTAAAGTTGCCATTACAATTTTTAGTTATATTCTTAACACTAACAAAATTATTTATAAATATACAGAATTATGACTTATTATAACTACAAGTATCTATTATCATTGGGTTAACTAGTCGATTGCTGATTTGCCGGGTTGTGGTTCGCATGGCAGATTGTGTTCCAATGCTGGCAGTGACAGCCTAGTTGATCAGTACCTGATCCATCACGAGAGCATTTGGGAATTTTTCCAAAGGAACAGAATTGGAAATTCTCAATTTATTATGATCCTAATTGCTTTATTACAATTAAGCTCTTAATTATTATCATAACTGCTTATTACAATCATAATTAAGTGGCAAATTATTATTTTGGTCATCGTGTCCTCGAGGTAGATGCAATGGCTGCCATTTTGTTGCTATTCATTAATTTGGGGGAATGCTAAACCCTTAGGGGGTCACAGATAGATGGGGAGTGGGGGGTAATGTGGGTTGATTGAAGGCCACTTCACTTCCTTGGATTAAGATCCCTCGACCAGCACCAAGGGTTGCCCGCTACTGTGGGTCCTCATGTGCCGGGCCAGAGTAGATTTCCTCATGAAATCCTTTGAACAGAGTAGACAGCGGAATGGCCGTTCATCCGTGTGGACCGTCACGTGGCTCTTAATGGCCGCCTTGTTGGGGAAAACCTTCAAGCAGTCAGAACAGTTGAACTGTTTGTGACCGGAGTGGAAGGCAGTGTGTTCAACCAGTTTAGAGTGTCTGGAGAATGATTTACCACATTCGGAACACTGGTAGGGTTTCTCTCCAGTGTGAACTCTGGTGTGTATAACCAGCGCATATTTACTCTTGAAACCCTTAACACAGAAGGAGCACTGGTAGGGTTTCTCTCCAGTGTGATTCCTCATGTGTAACACCAGGCAGGATTTATTGGTGAAATCCTTTGCGCACACTGTGCACTGGTGTGGTTTTTCCCCAGTGTGTATCCTCATGTGCCTTATAAGAGAAGATTTTATAGAGAAGCCTTTCAAGCATGATGTACAATAAAATGGCTTCTCCCCAGTGTGGACTCTCATGTGCGTTTTTAAATGACCATTTTCGGTAAAGCCTTTCTTGCAGATGGAGCATTGGTATGGCTTCTCCCCAGTGTGGATTCTCTCGTGTTTACTAAGTGCAGTCTTCTCCCTGAAGCTCTTGAAACAGAAGGCGCACTGGTGGGGTTTCTCACCAGTGTGAACTCTCTTGTGTATAGTGAGGTAACTGCTAGCCAGGAACTCTTTGTAGCACACTTGACATCTATATATTTTCTTTTTATTGGCCTCCATGACTGCCCTGGTGGAATTCCTTGAAAATTTACTATTTTTATTATAGAACGAGTTTTATTCTCATGTAACGGCACTTGGCAAACTTTAATTCAGGAAAATTATCAATCTTAGACAAACTTTATGCAATAAAGCATACTTTACTGATTGTGATTTGAAAAATGTAACGCACTTTCTGTGCAAGAATCTGCTTTCAAATATATATTTTACTGTCCGGGAGAAACTGAGGGCATTAAGATACAGCAGAATCACGTATAACGCACCATGCTATAGCAGCCTTCAGTATAGTGGACTTGTGCAATAAACGAGAGAATCCACTGGGTAAACTCCCCCATTAACCTTCGATGTTTTAAACATCGCATATGGCACTATTACGGATACAGGAAAATACTTGTGTATTTAATATTCTATATTATTCAAACTTTACAAACACTGGGAAAATCCTCTCCATTAGTCTGTTTTAGAGGATGCACCGCGCACTGCCAGTTACAAACCGCCTTTTCCTGTATTTGTTCATTTTTATAGTGGCACTGAGTTTAAAGCTTAGATATGATTATAATATTTATTAATATGTAAATATGGGCTAATATAAATCGATACAAGACTTGGCAATACTTAATTTCCACAGTAGTGTGTGTATAAATGTGTATAAGTTGTATTTTATACAGTGGACCCCCGGTTAACGAACTTTTTTCATTCCAGTAGTATGTTCAGGTGCCAGTACTGACCGAATTTTTTCCCATAAGGAATATTGTGAAGTAGATTAGTCCATTTCAGACCCCCAAACATACACGTACAAATGCACTTACATAAATACACTTACATAATTGGTCGCATTTGGAGGTGATCGTTAAGCGGGGGTCCACTGTACTTGTAGAAATAAAGATTATTAATATTTTTATTTTGCTGACTGCATACACAGAGGTGTATGTTGGTCAGTATACCAGAATATACAGTAATACACATTCGTAACTCTACTAGTTAAGTATTTGTGACTGTGTATGCATGACAGCCTTAATGACTACTCACTTGTGCTTTATAGTAATCTGTTTACATTAAAGTTTTATCACCGATGTCATCATTGCTTAGTTCATCTTAAGTTAATTTTAAGCCAGCCCGTAATGCTATGCATAGTATAAGTGGCTTTGGCATACTGCTCTTTTCTGTATTTTTTGTACCTCTGTATGTGTGCACAAATTTTTAAATAAAAAAATAAATAAATAAATAAATAAATAAATAAATGACCTTGTTACCAGCAAGGTCGGACTGGAGTCCAGCTGGGTCCTTATCAAGGTCACAGGAAGTTTAAAGTCTTAGATTAAAGGTAGTTTTTTGTGTTATGAAATAATGGAACGATTCCGTGATGTGTTTTAAAAACGTATGGTTCCTAATAATTATCAAATTCTGTTTTTTCTAAAAATTTAATTCACATTTGATGGATTAGATTCTGTTTTTTAAAAACTGTCAAATTCACATTAGATGCATTAGATTATCTGTTTTCTAAAAACTGTCAAATTTACATTAGATTCTATTTTTTTTTTTAAATTATCCAAGTCACATTAGATGCAACAGATTCTCTTTTACACATATACAAATTCTAAAACTGTCAAAATCAAAACAGAACCAGGGCTGTTCCATACTTCAAAAAATTTCTAAAACTGTCAAAATCACAACCCCCTTAGAAAACCGACTACCATTACTATGACCATCATAGGCCAGAAGCTACGGCACAGCTAATCGACCACTCTTCAAATTCAAAGTCTTTTAAATCGACAAAGGATGAGGTCCTCGGCTGTGAGCAGTGACAAATTCGCCCAAAAAGGAGAATATGTGGAGCGTTTATGCAGAGCAGAGAACTGGATTCATCGTCTGGCAAGCAACCTGCTGGAGATTAATAAGGAAGTTAACCACACATTATTTATACCCGTTAACCTATTACACCAATTAACCCATTAATTACATTATTAATCCATTATCAGAGGAAACAAAAAAGTGTACATCAATGAGTGCCTGACGAGAAAACGTTGGAACATTTTGTTCAGATTGAGAAAACTCATGAAATAACAGTGACAAAATCCATGAGTGGTACACTTGAGATGGGAAAGCTCTAGTGAGAAAAACAGATGTAGGTCGTTTATATACTATCACAAATGAACATGATCTATCCAACTTCCTTAGGGATGCAGATCTTGCCGAAACTGATTAACCAATTTGTCCATAACATTATTATCTACGTGTATTGTGGTGTATCTTCTACAACATTATCATGCAAATCCTTGTACTATCATTTACTAATTAATACCATTTACCTCGTGTCCTATGTTTTGTGCTATTGCTTACTCCATTAAAACTGTACTATTAGTCAAAAATCTTATTGCGCAATTATTACAGTAAATTATACCTCGCAACCTGCAACTCTGTCTTTTTTTTTTAAATATCAAATCTTACCGTTTAAATTTGTTTAAATACAAAAAATGATATGGTGAAATGGTATTTTTTGTTGAATCTCTCGTGTATTCATTTTATAACAGTTCTTTGCATACCTATACTTTATACTGCCTTTTATGAGCAATATTGATTTACTACTCATCACAGTCATTATATTAACCCTTATTAGTAGTTATGAGTATCATTCCTATTAGTTATACATACTCAAATCCTGCATTACTTATATGAATGCAAATACTGATCCTGATATAAACCTAATCTTGCCACCCTCAACACCATTGTTAACGAGGAGCTGCTCAAAATATCGACTTGGATGATAGCTAATAAACTTACACTTAACACTGGCAAAACCTACTATATTATGTTTGGTAGCAGAGCAGGTGTTGTGCAACTTATCATTAAGATCGACAACACTCTAATTGCCAGACATAATGAGGGCAAATTCCTTGGCCTATACCTCGACAACAACCTAAATTTCAGCACCCATATCCAACACATAACAAAAAAAGTATCCAAAATGGTGGGGATCCTCTCCAAGATACGATACTATGTGCCGCAAACTGCCCTTCTCACACTATACCATTCACTTATATATCCTTACCTAACCTATGCTATCTGTGCTTGGGGTTCAACTGCAGCAACACACCTAAAGCCAATAATAACCCAACAAAAAGCTGCAGTAAGAATAATCACTAAATCCCATCCCTGGCAACACACCCCCCCACTCTTCATAGATCTAAACTTACTCCCTGTTCAGAACATCCACACTTACTACTGTGCAATCTATATCTACAGGACCTTAAATTCCAATATTAACCTTGACCTAAAACACTTTCTTGATAGTTGTGACAGGATCCACAAGCATAACACCAGACACAAACATCTCTATGACATTCCCCGTGTTCGACTAAACCTTTACAAAAATTCAATGTACAGTGGTCCCTCATTTTTCGTAATTAATCCATTCCTGGAGCTGTTACTATAAACAAAATTTATGATTTACGAATCAATTTTCCCCATAAGAAATAATGTAAATACAATTAATCCGTTCCTGACACCCAGAAGTATTAAAACAAAAAAAAATTTTACATGAAATATACATGTAGTACATAAACAATACAATGGGAAATGATGAATGAAACATTAACAGCATAACACTTACCTTTATTGGAGATTCTTCTTAGTGTATGGAAGACTGGAGGAGGAGAGAGAGTGGATTGTTTATAGTTTGGAAGGGGAATCCCCTTCCATCAACACCTCAGGTACCATTTGCTGTTCTGGGGTTGCTTCTCTTCTCTGTTTCTTATTGCCACTAGGACCACCTTGAGAGTCACTGGAGTCCTGTCTCGCAAAATAACTGTGGAGAGAGCTCTGTTTCTGGCGTCTCTTTAACACTTCCCTAAAATGGCCCAAGACTTTGTCACTGTACATGTTGCCAACCTGGCTTGCAACAACCTTGTTAGGGTGATGTTTCTCCATAAAGCTTTCCATCTTACCCCACATAGTAAAAATCTCTTTAATTTCTGAAGAAGGCACCTTCTTCCATCTCTCTTCCTCCTCCTCTGCAGCAAGATTCTGGGCTGCGATGTGTTGCTCTTCCTGCTGAAGCTCTTGCAGCTCCTCAGTGGTGAGCACTTCGTTGTGGTCTTCCACCAATTCTTCCACATCCTCCAAACTTATATCCAACCCCATGGAGCTCCCCAGTGCCACAATTGATTTTACAAAAGACATAGGCTCATTAGGGTCAGTCCCAAATCCTTCAAAATCCCTCTTGTCGACACAATCTGGCCACAATTTTCTCCAGGCAGAGTTCAAAGTCCTGGTAGTCACTCCCTCCCAAGCCATACCCATAAGGGTTATGCAATGTAGGATGCTGAAGTGTTCTCTCCAAAATTCCCTTAGGGTCAAGTGAGTGTCTGTGGTCACGGTCAAGCACCTGTGAAACATTGCTTTTGTGTAAAGTTTTTTAAAGTTTGCAATAACCTGCTGGTCCATGGGTTGGAGGAGAGGAGTGGTATTCGGGGGCAAGAACTTTACTGTGATGAACCCAAACTCCTCGAAAATTAGGTCATCCAAGTTTGGAGGATGAGCAGGTGCATTGTCCATTACTAGCAGGCACTTGAGATCCGATTTCTTTTCCACTAGGGCCAAACACTTCATTGAACCACTCAACGAAAATTTCCCTCGTGACCCATGCCTTACTATTAGATTTCCAAAACACACAATTTATTCTTCATAACATTGTTTTTCCTGAACACTCTGGGATTTTCAGAATGGTACACTAGTAATGGCTTCACTTTGAAATCCCCACTAGCATTAGCACAGAACATTAGCGTCAGCCTGTCTTACATAGGCTTGTGTCCTGGCATTGCCTTTTCCTCTTGTGTAATGAAGGTCCTCTTTGGCATTTTCTTCCAAAAGAGGCCTGTTTCGTCACAATTGAACACTTGTTCAGGTTTCAGTCCTTCAGCCTCTATGTACTCCTGGCCTCTTCAAGGGGGGCTCCTTGGCGTAGTGAAGAGGCTCTTGGTCTGAGGAATTAGATCTATCGGTCTTCTTCCTCAGACCGAACCTAATTACCCCCCAATCTCCCCTCCCCTATCCCATCCTCCCCTTTTTCCTTTCCTCCTCCCCCTCCCCACCCCTCCCTTTTGCCCTTCCTCTTTTTGTCCTTTGGGATTTCTCCCACAGGCGCGCTAGTTCCTAGGTAGAGGAAAGGATACCGGGGTCCATCCCATTCCGTTGAGGTTCTTAGCGGTGGCGTAGTTTGCCGTGGAATCTGGATCGCCTGGGGATGTCCCGATCCCTCTCCGGTATCCCGGAGTAGCTTTGGGTGTCTTTCGGGCGACGAGTGTATCTCTGGAAGCCACCTTTCGGATTCCGGGGGTGATGGCCGAAGGAGGTATGCTTTGTGGCGGATATCCGGCCGCCCTCTCTTTTGTCCACCGAGGTAGCTCGGCAGATGTGAGGTTGCTATCCCGGATTGTTAGTTTACTAGCATGATGGGTAGGGTATGGCACGGGTTCCATGCTGCATCTGCGCTACTTGCGGTGCTGAGGTCCTCTTGGGCGCGGAGGGAGATTTCTGGCCCTTTCATTCCTCCTAGGACCTATCCCTCCCCGGTCCCCCCTTTTTTTTTCTTTTTTTTATTTTTATTTTCTTTTCTTCTTTCTTTTTTTTTCTTAAAAACAAAAAGAAAGAAGTAACCTAACCATGGCAGCCCTAGTCCATGAACCTGGTACCCCCGGGCCCCTTCTTGATACCGCACCCCGTTCTGACCCCGCCTCGTCTTTGGACCACTCTTCAGACATTCCTCATGCCTCTGTACCTATTGCCGGTGCTGTTTCCTCACCCGCTTCAGGTACTGAGGCCTCGACTGACTCCTTCGATTTATCGGACCTTCGCTCTCCTCTGACTATGCTTCCGGCCTCTCCCTCTACGGTGCGGCAATTTTCAAATCGCCGACCCGTTCCACATCGGACCAACTCTGGTCCCACGCCTAAACGCCAACTACAATTACCTGCTGATGATACTTCTCCACCTTCTCGTTCTTCTCAGAAACGATCGACACGTCCTTCACTACCTTTCCACGCTCAGTTTCAGACTGAACAGTGGACTAAATTCTTCACTTTACGACCAACTTCCTCTGCTGCCTATCTTTCTGACCATAGTATTGGCAAGGCACTCCTAC
The DNA here is from genome assembly GCF_038502225.1 of Cherax quadricarinatus. Taxonomy (NCBI): domain Eukaryota; kingdom Metazoa; phylum Arthropoda; class Malacostraca; order Decapoda; family Parastacidae; genus Cherax; species Cherax quadricarinatus. The sequence continues at coordinate 77,722,029 of NC_091294.1, forward strand.
GCCATGTTGGTAAAGATATTTCTTTTCATGCTCTTAAGAGCGGTACGCGCATCATTACCGTACAGAATGCTACCCAGGCTCATGAGCTCTCTCGTCTTTCCCATATCAATACTGTTCCTGTCACTCTTGAAAAACATCATTCCCTCAATTCTTGTAGTGGTACCGTCATTCTGCCCCATACCATAGTTCAACGAAATTTCCAGACATGTGGCACTGACATTCTAGAACAGCTGGAACTCCAAGATCTCCCAATCCTCAAGGTAGACACTTACGTTCTTCCTGCCCGTGGGCGGAGACGATACCCTAGCAATGTGGCTCGTTTAACTTTTGACAGCCGAGAACTCCCATCCTCAGTTTATATAGCAGGACATCGGTTACAAGTTCGAAAGGTGATCCCTACACCACAACAGTGTAGAAATTGCTGGCGATTTGGCCATCCAGCGAAATATTGCAGATCTATCGCCGAATGCCCAGTCTGTGGTGCCGATGACCATTCTAATACGTCTTGCAATCGATCTCCCTCTTGCCTTAACTGTCATGAGGCTCACCCTTCGTACTCTCGCCGTTGTCAGGTCTATTTAAACGAGCGGGAAATCCGTTACCTCAAAGAGACAGAAGGTCTCCCTTATGCCATGGCAGTTTCTCATCTCCGCCTCCAAGGGAGACTCCCACGTGTTTCTTATTCCCATGTTTCAAAACGTCCCCCCACTTCTGGTATCCCATCTTCTACACCCACCTCTGTGGTTACCTCTCCCATAATCACTCCTGTATCTAATCCTTTTGCTGTCCTCGGCTCAGACGTCCCTACTTCAATGCCTCAGTCTAATCTCGCTTCTTCGAGTTCTCTCTCACAAGCCTCAGTATCGACGAGACCTCGTACGACACCTCCTCCCAATCGTCCCTCTACTTCTCAAAAGTCAAAAAAAGGTCCGGTAACACCTCCTACCCATCTTCCACCTCCTCATTTTACCCTCCCTGTCTCTGTCCCTAGTTCTTCCCCTCTCACTGGCTCAGTTACAAGTGCAGAGGTTCACCCTCCTCCTCGTAATGTACCTTCCTCCCCTGTTCCCTCCCAAGTTTCTTCCTATTCTGCCACCTCCCAGGTTCCTGCCTCCTCTGTCCCCTGCCACGCTTCTCCAGTTCCCTCCACCCTTTCGCCCCCCCCTACCTTGGTACAGTCCAATACAGTTCCAATCTTTACTCATCCTCCCCCTACCATTCCCAATATTGTCTCCCATATGACATCTCTGAATTCCGAAACACTTGAAGCAATCTCTGAATATATTGCAGAGACCAAACCATCAATGGACACTGATCCACCTTCCGCTCTTTCTCTCTCCTCTGCTCCATCTGCGCAACTCCTTTCTTCACAGCGCACCGTTCCTTCGCTGCTTGAACATTTTCCACTGCCTCCGCATGTGGACTTTTCTAACCCTTCTAGTCCGTAGGAACCCTTACCTGCGGATTTCAAGTATCTTTATCATTGCCAATCATGGCCTATTTACAGTGGAATATACGCGGCCTCAGGGGTAATCGGGGTGAGCTTCAGATGTTACTCTCCCAGTTTGCCCCTGTTGGTGTTTGCTTACAGGAACCAAAATTACACTCTGCTGTTATTTCTCACATCTCAGGCTATAATTTATTGTATTCTTCAGATCCTTTTCCTGATGGGACCTTTAATGAAAGTGCCCTTCTTCTCCGCACTGATATTCCGTACCATCAGCTATTTGTTCATACTTCGCTGCATTACACAGCAGCCCGTATCCACTTACATAGGTGGTATACGCTCTGTTCTTTATATCTCTCTCCTTCTCGGGCATTATCTATTCCGGATTTTGCCTTCCTTGTTTCGTCATTACCGCCACCGATTCTGTTACTTGGTGATTTTAATGCCCACCATTTCCTCTGGGGGGGGTCTCACTGTGATTCCCGTGGAATTCAGTTAGAGGCTTTTCTTGCCACCCACCCCCTCCATGTTTTAAATACAGGTACTCACACCCATTTTGATCCTCGGACTCATACTCTCTCTTGCATCGATCTCTCAATCTGCTCTTCCTCCGCCGCATTAGACTTCACTTGGTCTGTTCTCCCAGACAGTGATCATTTCCCAATCATTCTTACTTCCCCTTCATATTCGCCACCTCTTCGCACCCCACGCTGGCAATTTAATCGGGCAAATTGGAACCTTTACTCACACCTAACTGTTTTTAAAGAGGTTCCTTCTTCGTCCTCCATCGATGAGCTTTTACACCTCTTCTCGTCCTCCGTTTTCACCGCAGCTTCTCATTCTATACCCCAAACTTCGGGCAGGCATTCTCAGAAATGCATGCCTTGGTGGTCTCCTGCTTGTGCTCGTGCAGTACGTTTGAAACGCGCTGCATGGGGCAGGTACCGGTACAATAGAACCACAGAGCGACTCCTTGATTTTAAACAGAAGCGTGCGATCGCTCGCCGTGTCATCCGTGACGCTAAACGCACTTGCTGGCGAGATTATGTCTCCACCATCACCTCTGCTTCCTCTATGAGTGCAGTCTGGAAAAAAGTACGAAAACTGAGTGGTAAATATTCTCCTGACCCGGCTCCTGTTCTGCGGGTTGCCGGTGTTGATATAGCAAACCCACTAGATGTTGCCAATGAAATTGGCAATCATCTGGTCCGTATTTCTCAGGGACTCCATCTATGCCCCTCATTTCTTTCCTCAAAGTCTGCCAGAGAGTTAGCACCCTTGGACTTTTCTTCTCTCAGAGAAGAACAGTATAATGTGCCTTTTACACTTCAAGAACTGGAGGCAACACTCTCAGCTTGTCGATCATCGGCAGCTGGGCCCGACGACATTCATATTCGTATGCTACAACATTTACATCAGTCAGCCCTTGCAGTCCTATTACGCCTTTACAATCTTATTTGGTCACAAGGAGTTCTTCCACAGCTGTGGAAATCCGCCATTGTTCTCCCTTTCTGCAAACCAGGCACTACGGGACATGAAACCTCCCACTATCGTCCCATTGCTCTTACCAGTGCAGTTTGCAAAGTAATGGAACGTCTAGTAAATAGACGTTTAGTGTGGTATTTAGAGACACACAACAGTCTCTCCACTCGTCAATATGGCTTTCGTAAGGGACGTTCTACCATAGACCCCTTACTGCGCTTGGATACGTATGTTCGTAATGCCTTTGCGAATAACCACTCAGTTATTGCCATATTTTTTGACCTTGAGAAGGCATATGACACAACTTGGAGGTATAATATTTTACCCCAAGCCCACTCCTTAGGCCTTCGAGGCAATCTACCATCCTTCCTTAAGAACTTTTTAACTGACAGGCATTTCCGTGTTCGGGTTAATAATGTGCTCTCCCCGGACTTTATCCAAGCTGAAGGTGTCCCCCAGGGATGTGTTCTGAGCACAACACTTTTTCTCCTTGCTATTAATGATTTGGCCTCTAGTCTTCCATCAAATATTTGGTCATCACTCTATGTTGATGACTTCGCTATTGCCTGTGCAGGCGCTGACTGTCACCTCCTTACAGTTTCTCTCCAACATGCAGTCGACCGTGTTTCCAATTGGGCCACCACACATGGGTTTAAATTTTCCAGCACTAAAAGCCACTGAATCACTTTCACTAGACGCTCTGTCATCTCCGATCATCCTTTGTACTTCTATGGCTCCCGTATCCCTGAACGTGATACAGTAAAGTTTCTCGGCCTCCTCTTTGATCGTAGGTTATCCTGGAAACCTCACATTACCTCTCTGAAGGCAACTTGTCACAGCCGGCTGAACCTTCTTAAAACCCTTGCTCATCTTTCGTGGGGAGCTGATCGTCGAACCCTCCTTCACCTACATTCCACCCTTATTTTATCGAAACTTGATTATGGTGACCAGATCTATTCAGCGGCATCTCCTGCTACTCTCTCTAGCCTTAACCCCATTCATCACCAAGGATTACGTTTATGCCTTGGTGCTTTTCGCTCTTCCCCTGTCGAAAGCCTCTATGCAGAAGCGAACGTTCCATCCTTATCCGATCGCCGTGATGCCCATTGCCTGCGCTACTATGTACGCTCTCATGATCTCCGCAATCCTTCCATTTATAGAATGGTCACTGATATTAGTAGACATTCTTTATTTGTTCGCCGCCCCTGCTTACTCCGTCCCTTCTCTCTTCGCCTTCATTCGCTCTTGTCTTCTCTTCAACTACCACCTTTCTATGTACATGTAGCATCTCACTTTTCCCTACCCCCCTGGGAAGTTCCAGCTGTTCGAGTCTGTTCTTTCTCCCTCCCTTGCTCGAAAGCCCAACTGTCTACGGTCGCTTCCCGCTCTCTTTTTCTTGACCACTTTCACTCTCATTCTCATGCCATTGCTGTGTATACAGATGGCTCTAAGTCTTCTGACGGCGTAGGATTCGCAGCAGTGTTTCCGGACAGCGTCGTACAAGGGCATTCACTATCTTCGGCTAGTATTTTTACTGCTGAATTATATGCCATCCTTACAGCACTTATCCGTATTGCATCTATGCCTGTGTCATCATTTGTGCTTGTCTCAGACTCCCTTAGTGCTTTACAGGCTATACAAAAATTTGATACACCTCACCCCTTAGTCCTCCGTATCCAACTTTGGCTACGCCGCATCTTTACCAAGCATAAAGATATTGTTTTTTGTTGGGTCCCTGGTCATGTTGACATACAGGGCAATGAACAGGCAGACACTGCTGCGCGGTCAGCAGTACATGACCTACCAGTTTCTTATAGAGGTATTCCATGTACGGACTATTTTGCTGTAATATCTTCCCACCTTCACACCCGTTGGCAACAACGTTGGTCTACTATGCTCGGCAACAAACTTCAGTCTATTAAACCGAGTATAGGTTACTGGCCGTCTTCTTATCACCAGTGTCGAGGTTGGGAGACTACTCTCTCCCGTCTTCGCATTGGCCATACTCGTCTTACTCATGGATATCTCATGGAGAGGCGTCTTGCTCCTCTCTGTGAGAATTGCCAAGCTCCATTATCAGTCAGCCACATTCTGTTAGACTGCCCACTTTATCAACGAGCACGCAGAATTTACCTCTGTCGTCGTCTTCGCCCCGCTGCTCTCTCTTTACCTTCCCTTCTCGCTGATGGACCCACCTTTCATCCGGACTCTCTCATTGACTTTTTGACAACGACTGACTTACTTCACAAATTCTGATACTTTCAGCCCTTTCTACTTCAATCTCTTGCTACCCTCTACCCCCGTACTATCCCCTGCCCCGCTGTTTTTTGTAACCTGCTGATCATCCCCCCTCCCTTCTGCCATCCAATTCCCTTGCTTCCTTCCCTACCCTGCAGCGCTGTATAGCCCTTGTGGCTTAGCGCTTCTTTTTTGATTATAATAATAATATGTACTCCTGGAATTCATGCACATATTTTTCAGCCGCCTTGTGGTCCGAACTGGCAGCCTCACCATGCCTTACCACACTGTGTATGCCAGTACGGTTCTTAAATCTCTCAAACCAGCCTTTGCTGGCCTTAAATTCACTCACATCACCACTATTTGCAGGCAACTTCTTTACCAAATCTTCATGCAACTGCCTAGCCTTTTCACAAATAATTGAGGTCATAAGAGTATCTCCTGCTAATTGTTTCTCATTTATCCACACCAATAATAACTTCTCAACCTCTTCCAGTACTGGTGATCTCATTTTTGTCAGCATAGTTACTCCCTTTGCAACAACAGCGTCCTTTATTTCCTTTTTCTTGGCCACTATGGAACATAAGGTTGTGTAGGGTTTCTTATACATCCTGGACAGTTTGGCCACACTTGTACCACTTTCATATTGTTCAATGATGGTTTTCTTAAATTCAATCGTATTTCTCACCTTCTTTACCACAGGCTTGGCACTAGGAGCTTTGGAGCCATGGTAGCTTATTTAGTACGTGCAAGCACTAAAATAAATGGAATACAGTGGACCCCCGGTTAACGATATTTTTTCACTCCAGAAGTATGTTCAGGTGCCAGTACTGACCGAATTTGTTCCCATAAGAAATATTGTGAAATAGATTAGTCCATTTCAGACCCCCAAACATACACGTACAAATGCACTTACATAAATACACTTACATAATTGGTCGCATTCGGAGGTAATCGTTATGCGGGGGTCCACTGTATTATGAAGTATTTCGCTGGAGCACGTGAGGGGACCTTTGCTCACTGGTAAACAATGCCAGACTGGCTGCCACCCCGTCTCACGCCGTGGGTATGCGTCCCGGACGAACTACGACTCGTGAGTCAACCTATGAAAAGCGAGTCCATGTTTATACGAAAATAGCCCTATGATTGGCGAAATTTACAATTGCCGGGAACTACGAAAAGCGGGGGACCACTGTATTTCAAAGGACCTAAAATCCGGAACACCCTACCTGAAAACTCTAGAACTGCAGACACATTCATCACTTTCAAAACTACAGTTAGAAAACATCTTATCTCCCTGATACACCCCGACAACTAACTACATGATAACCACCTGGTGGTTCACAATTACACTCACTCACCCACTGACTATAAACCCAGAAATACTGATCTTAATCTTAAAATAATAAATCCTAACTAGTCATAAGTTTGCCTATGATACTCCAATATAGACACTTTGTACTGTGCCAAAACAAAAGCATTCACATTGCTAAACTCACAAATTATGATGTAGTCACTTAGCCTTAATACCATAATCTGTAAGGATTTAATGTTAAGAATTAATCTAAGTCTGCCCAAAATGCCTAGCCATGCTAGGTGTCCTAGTGGCCCCCTCTGTAATTAGTATTTTATAACATGTAAACCACACAATACCCAAAACCTGTAAACCCCATATTGTAACCCTTATAGAGAATAAACTTGAATTGAACTGAATTGAATTGAATTTATGAAATGACATACATGATCCTAATAATAACTGTCTTTATTACATTATTACACTGCTAGCCAGGCTAAGATACTACTTAGTGCCAACAATAACATAACAGTATTCAACTATAATGTCACATCATTAAGTAAACAATATGATGATCTCCTAGCAATACTCAGTTCTCTAAATATCAGTATATCTATCATTACTCTCACTGAAACCTGGCCAAAACATGTTACAAACGTCTATGCCATGCCTGGCTACATGGCCATACACAATTGTAGGCCAGATCAATTAGGAGGTAGCACAGCTGTATACTACTCTGACAAACTTGAATGTATAAAATCTTATTGGACAAGGGATGAACATAGTGAATATACATTCGCTAAATTTAAATCTAAAAACCAAAAAAAAACTTTAACAGTTGGAGCAATCTACAGAGTACCTCACTCCAGTATTTACTCATTTAGCAAAAACCTAAGAAACATGATAACTAACACAGAGATGAATAAACACCACCTGATACTTACAGGTGACTTCAACATAAACCTCATTCATGACCACAACCCACAAGTAACTGAATTCACAAACACTATGAGCAACTGCTTACTTCCGCCATCTATAACTAAATCAACAAGAATCTCCGACACAAGTGCCTCATTACTAGACCATATCTGGACAAACACTATATCCCCCTTAAAAGCAGACATAATCACAGATAACACCACTGACCTTTCTCATAACCAACTTGTGTAAATTGCCCCAGGACACAAGATCACATTCTGACTACATGATGAGTCATCTGTTAATAACTTTACTTCAGTCAACCTCAATATTGATGTGTCCATATTTTTTTACGTAAAACCCAAAACCTCTACAACAGGCATTACCCAATCAAAACACAAAAGATCACAGCTAAGAGATTAAAAACCCCTGACTTACAAACAGCATCCTCAAATCCATTGATAAAAAACATCTATATGAAAAACAGTACAGAATAGGTCTAATAACAAAGGCTATGACAAAACGTTACTCGTCAATACTTACTAATCTAATAAGGTCAAATTCAAATTTTTATTTCTTTGCATAGCTTACAATGTGTGGTTGACATGTTATAAGGAGTCTATTTCCCCTGCATAGTTTACAATGTGTAATTACAATATTGATTTGCTAAGTGCAAAGAAAGCCACTATCATGCCAAGGCATTTTAAAAAAAACTATTACGAAAACAGATTTTATGACATTAAAGGTGATATGAAAAAGACCTGGAAAACCCTATCTAAAATTCTAGGATCTAAAAAGCTGTCTTGAAACAGAGTGATTAACTTAATGAAACCAGAAGAACCTCTCCTCCAGCCAACGAACTCAATAATTTTTTCTCGACTGTAGGAACAAATCTAGCAAACAAAATCCCAATGGTTAACACTCATCTGAAAGATTACGTCACTGATAACTACCCAAATACTCTATTTCTAGCCCCAACAAACCCTACAGAAATCTTGCTCATCATCAAAACACTAAAGAACAAGACAGGAGACCTAAATAACTTGCCACCACTTGTGTACAAAAAAGCTTCTCATGTGTTGTCACCAATTATTACAACTCTTTTTAGCAAATCCATTGCATCTTCCACCTTCCCATCCATACTCAAAACAGCAAGAGTTACTCTGATCCTCAAAGGAAGTGATCAATCTGAACTGAGCAACTATAGGCCTATATCAAACTTGCCCCTACTTTCTAAAGTATTCGAAAAATTAATTCACAAACAAGTCTACTCCTTAGTATCCCACAACATACTTAACCCTTGTCAGTTTGGATTTAGGCCGAAAAAAAATACTAACGATGCAATTATACATATGCTTGAACTAATATATACGGCACTCATACAAATGAAATTCCCCTGGGATTTTTCATAGACCTACGAAAAGCATTTGATACAGCTGACCATTACCTACTGCACCTAAAACTTGAACATTAAGGGGTAAGAAGACATTTTCTCGATTACTTAAAATCTCAGCAACAGAAACCAGAACTTACACACAAATGGCGTTAACTCCGCAACACGACCTGTTCTTGTTGGAGTCCCACAGGGTAGTGTCCTTAGTCCACTTCTCTTTCTCATCTATATCAATGCCCTCCTAAATGCATCAAAACTCCTTAAACCCATTTTATTTGCACATGACACTACTTATGTCTTCTCTCACCCAAACCCAACTATACTAACAAATACTGTAAATTACAAACTACTAAAAATATCTACTTGGATGACTACCAACAAACTCTCAATATAGACAAAACCTACTTCATTCTATTTGGAAACAGAACTTCAAATGTACAACTAAGCATATTGATAAATGGTTTGCCCATTTCAAGACACACACAGAGGTCAATAAATTGAATGGAGTTTCAGATTTCAGACCCACATACAGCAAATATGGAGAAAAAGAGAGAAGTTAAGAGAGTGGTGAAGCAATGTAAAAAGAGAGCAAATGAGAGAGTGGGTGAGATGTTATCAACAAATTTTGTTGAAAATAAGAAAAAGTTTTGGAGTGAGATTAACAAGTTAAGAAAGCCTAGAGAACAAATGGATTTGTCAGTTAAAAATAACAGAGGAGAGTTATTAAATGGAGAGTTAGAGGTATTGGGAAGATGGAAGGAATATTTTGAGGAATTGTTAAATGTTGATGAAGATAGGGAAGCTGTGATTTCGTGTATAGGGCAAGGAGGAATAACATCTTGTAGGAGTGAGGAAGAGCCAGTTGTGAGTGTGGGGGAAGTTCGTGAGGCAGTAGGTAAAATGAAAGGGGGTAAGGCAGCCGGGATTGATGGGATAAAGATAGAAATGTTAAAAGCAGGTGGGGATATAGTTTTGGAGTGGTTGGTGCAATTATTTAATAAATGTATGGAAGAGGGTAAGGTACCTAGGGATTGGCAGAGAGCATGCATAGTTCCTTTGTATAAAGGCAAAGGGGATAAAAGAGAGTGCAAAAATTATAGGGGGATAAGTCTGTTGAGTGTACCTGGTAAAGTGTATGGTAGAGTTATAATTGAAAGAATTAAGAGTAAGACGGAGAATAGGATAGCAGATGAACAAGGAGGCTTTAGGAAAGGTAGGGGGTGTGTGGACCAGGTGTTTACAGTGAAACATATAAGTGAACAGTATTTAGATAAGGCTAAAGAGGTCTTTGTGGCATTTATGGATTTGGAAAAGGCGTATGACAGGGTGGATAGGGGGGCAATGTGGCAGATGTTGCAAGTGTATGGTGTAGGAGGTAGGTTACTGAAAGCAGTGAAGAGTTTTTACGAGGATAGTGAGGCTCAAGTTAGAGTATGTAGGAAAGAGGGAAATTTTTTCCCAGTAAAAGTAGGCCTTAGACAAGGATGTGTGATGTCACCGTGGTTGTTTAATATATTTATAGATGGGGTTGTAAGAGAAGTAAATGCGAGGGTCTTGGCAAGAGGCGTGGAGTTAAAAGATAAAGAATCACACACAAAGTGGGAGTTGTCACAGCTGCTCTTTGCTGATGACACTGTGCTCTTGGGAGATTCTGAAGAGAAGTTGCAGAGATTGGTGGATGAATTTGGTAGGGTGTGCAAAAGAAGAAAATTAAAGGTGAATACAGGAAAGAGTAAGGTTATGAGGATAACAAAAAGATTAGGTGATGAAAGATTGAATATCAGATTGGAGGGAGAGAGTATGGAGGAGGTGAACGTATTCAGATATTTGGGAGTGGACGTGTCAGCGGATGGGTCTATGAAAGATGAGGTGAATCATAGAATTGATGAGGGAAAAAGAGTGAGTGGTGCACTTAGGAGTCTGTGGAGACAAAGAACTTTGTCCTTGGAGGCAAAGAGGGGAATGTATGAGAGTATAGTTTTACCAACGCTCTTATATGGGTGTGAAGCGTGGGTGATGAATGTTGCAGCGAGGAGAAGGCTGGAGGCAGTGGAGATGTCATGTCTGAGGGCAATGTGTGGTGTGAATATAATGCAGAGAATTCATAGTTTGGAAGTTAGGAGGAGGTGCGGGATTACCAAAACTGTTGTCCAGAGGGCTGAGGAAGGGTTGTTGAGGTGGTTCGGACATGTAGAGAGAATGGAGCGAAACAGAATGACTTCAAGAGTGTATCAGTCTGTAGTGGAAGGAAGGCGGGGTAGGGGTCGGCCTAGGAAGGGTTGGAGGGAGGGGGTAAAGGAGGTTTTGTGTGCGAGGGGCTTGGACTTCCAGCAGGCATGCGTGAGTGTGTTTGATAGGAGTGAATGGAGACAAATGGTTTTTAATACTTGACGTGCTGTTGGAGTGTGAGCAAAGTAACATTTATGAAGGGATTCAGGGAAACCGGCAGGCCGGACTTGAGTCCTGGAGATGGGAAGTACAGTGCCTGCACTCTGAAGGAGGGGTGTTAATGTTGCAGTTTAAAAACTGTAGTGTAAAGCACCCTTCTGGCAAGACAGTGATGGAGTGAATGATGGTGAAAGTTTTTCTTTTTCGGGCCACCCTGCCTTGGTGGGAATCGGCCGGTGTGATAATAAAAAAAAAAAAAAAAATACAGCAAATATCAAAGAAAGTCTCCAAAACAGTAGGAATCCTTTCAAAGATACAGTACTATGTACCCCAAACAGCTCTTCTTGCTCTTTACAATTACTTCACCTATGGTATTTGTACATGGGGATCAATCACAGCAAATCACCTTAAAACTTTAATAACCCAATAAAAAGCTGCAGTGCAATTGATTACCAACTCCTGCACAAGACAGTACACTCCACCTCATTTTAAGAGCCTTAATTTGTTTAATATACAAAACATCCACACTTATTATTGTGCCTATTACACACACACAACATTAAATATTAACCCTCCTCTCAAACTCCTTAATAACTACAACAGAACACAGACCGTCTACAGGATGGGTATGGGGTACATAATAAGCATATTAAACTAAGACATAATACAAGACAAAAATCACTCTTCGATATCCCTGGTGTCCCTGTACAAAAATACTATAAAGTGCCAGAAGATCTGGAATTCATTACCAGAACACACTAAAGTGTCTCCGCCGTCAACTTAGAATCAATTAACCAGACAAACACTTAACACTTAACATTATTTCTCAACTATTTACATAATTACTTCAAACTTAACCCTTTCAGGGTCCGTCCCGTTGATCAACGGCTTTATGTTGAGTGTCCAAACCATAGATCAACGCCAAAATTCTAGCGCCGTCAAATTTAGCGCGAAAACGCTCATAGGCCTACATGTGAGAGAACAGGTCTGCGTGGTGGGTGTGCGCCATAAACAAAAAATCTAGGCGCCCGCATAGCATTGTGGGAACGCCGGCTCAGTTACCCTTGTTCACCATGCCTCGTCGCAAGTCAGCTCTCACTCCCCGGAAAATTGGGACTCTCCTCTTCCTATCTGATAGTTCTGACACTGACACTTATGCAGCATATGGGAATCTTTATTCAGGAAACGTTTCGCCACACAGTGGCTTCATCAGTCCAATACAAAGAGGAAGGCGTAAGGAGAGGAGGAGAATGAGGTAATCAGTCCCTCAACCTGGAGTCGATGTGTTCAGTCCATCAATCTTGTAGAATGTACATTCTACAAGATTGATGGACTGAACACATCGACTCCAGGTTGAGGGACTGATTACCTCATTCTCCTCCTCTCCTTACGCCTTCCTCTTTGTATTGGACTGATGAAGCCACTGTGTGGCGAAACGTTTCCTGAATAAAGATTCCCATATGCTGCATAAGTGTCTTAATCTTCAACTTGTCGGTTTTTCAAACCATTCATCACAGTTCTGACACTGATGGAAGTGGAAATGAAGACGAATTCTACGGCTTTGATCAGTTAGTGACCGAAAAGAATGACCAGGATATTGATAATAGTGCAGAAAACCCTGACGATCCTCAACCTTCTACCTCTGATGTGGGCACTCGTGACTCATGGTCGGTTGTTCCTCATCGCTAATATTTTCACGTGGCCAGGCCTCTGACTTCAGTAATGATGATGATAGTGACGTGGACTGTGATTTTATTGCGCTCGACTATCAATCGAGTAGTGATAGTGAGGAATCATATTCACCAGTGAAGCGTCGGTATGTTCGCCACCGCATGCGCTCGGGTAGTGTACCCTATGCTGTGCCCAGGGGACGGAGTACATCCCAGAGTACATCCTGTGGCCCAACACCAGTTTTAGGTAGTGATAGTGAGGATGATGTGGCTACACTTGGCATGGATAGACCACAGGCATCAGTGGATGGTGTTAGTGGTGATGGTAGTAGCACCGCCATGCGTGACTCACGAGGCCACGCTGGGACCCACGCTGCTGACTCGTCAGTTCAAGGACAAAGCGGAGCGCCAGCCACCAGCCCACCACAACCACAACCACCCGCACAACCAGCCTATGATGTCCAGTATCCACCAGCAAACCGTATGTGGGATTGGCAGCAAAATCCCAATTTTGTTCCCAAGCCTCACCACTTTGATGATTCTCAAAGTGGAATTCTACCTACTTGTCCCCTTGGAACCACGGCCAATGAACTGGAATTCTTTGAATTATTCTTTGACCAGCCATTGATGGAAATTATTGTCAGGGAAAGTAATAAGTATTTTGAGTACACCATGGCAAATACGATCTTATCACCACAGTCAAGACTACACAGGTGGAAAGAGACGACTGTTGCAGAAATGTATTTGCTTTTTGCAACAATAATGCTTATGCCTCATGTCTATAAGCATAATATAAAAGCATACTGGTCCACAGATCGGCTAATTTCTACCCCGGTCTTCAGTGAAATCATACCAGTGAACAGGTTTATCTTACTCTTACGTATGTTGCACTTCTCTGACAAAACCAGGCCTGACAGAAGTGACAGGTTATACAAGATTAGAAATGTTTTCATGTATCTCAAACAAAAGTTCAGCATATACTTTTATCCATTCAAGAATCTTGTAATTGACGAGTCTTTGATTTTGTTCAAAGGTAGACTGTCATTCAAGCAGTATATACCAAGCAAGAGGAAACGCTTTGGTATAAAACTGTTTGTACTCTGTGATTGTGACAGTGGCCTGGTGTTGGATATTGTTGTATACCAAGATGTTATTGGGTATCTCAGGTGACGTAGTGAGAAACATGATGGCACCTTATCTTGGTAAGGGGCATACATTATATACCGATAACTGGTACACAAGCCCATTACTCAGTGATTTCATGCGAGTGAACAAGACAGATGTGTGTGGCACAGTGCGTTCTAATCGTAAACATATGCCCAGGCTCAACGCAGGTGCTTGTGGTGATGACGTGCAGGTGTTTACTGCCAATGACAGCATGGCATTATGGTGGCATGACAAACGAGATGTCACATTGTTGACAACCATTCACCGTAATGAAATGCAAGACAGTGGCAAAGTTGATCGAGTGACTAATGAACGTATTCGAAAACCAGTGTCAGTGATTGATTATACACAAAACATGCGCTTGGTTGACAAATGTGACATGCAGATTGGTTTTGTTGACTGTGTTCGTAAGAGTTACAAGTGGTACATGAAACTTTTCTTCCATCTCATGGACATTTCAATGCTCAATGCATATAATATGTACCAAATAAAGACTGGCAACAGACCACCGTATGGTGAATTTTGTTTGTCTGTTGTCAGACAACTCATAATGAAGTACCAGGTAATAACACCTGCTATACAACATGGTCCTCGAATTCCTCAGGATATACCCAAGCGTTTGAGGAGAGAAGGTGATCATTTCATAATACAGCTTCCTTCAACTAAGAAGAAATTTGCTCAGAAGAGATGCATTGTCTGTGCACAAACAAAACAACGGCAACAAAGACGCAAAGACACTCGGTTTATGTGTGAGGAATGTAAGGTGCCTCTGTGCATGGTGCCTTGTTTCAAGGAGTTCCACAAGCTCCAGCAGTTTTAAAACCATGTCCAGTGATTGTAAATATGTAAATATATGATAGAACATTAGTATTATACAATATTTGTGCATGTTTATTGTAATAAACAACAGTGGTAAACAATAATATGATAATAACTTTAGTGCGGTTATTGTGTTCAATACAGTGAGTTTATATATATACATTATATACAGTATTGGTCTCTCAGGCCCCAAATGTTAGTAGGAATAGAAAAAAATTGGAAAAGAAAAGAAAAAACAACTAAAACCACAAAATAATGTAATGCGCGTATGTGGAATTCGTCGATGTTGCCGCCACCACATCATTTTTGACAAACTTCTTGGCACTGTATCTCGGTAAGTACTGATCAGATTTTTTTTTTTTGTCTTATTACCTTCACAAAAATATGCTCTTTAATTCTGTAAGAAAAAAATTTTTTTTTTTTTTCAAAATTTCTTGGACACTGGAGCACCACTTCAGATTTTGGCCTTGGACCCTGAAAGGGTTAAATTTGTCTCATTATTGTAATTTGTGGTAAATTACAATATTGTAATTTTTTATATATCACAACTATAAATCTGAATTACTATAAATAACTAGTTATCTAAGTTAATAAAAAAAAAAATTATAATACAAATTAACTCTTCTTCGTACTTAACAAAATTGTAATTACAAATTGTAAATGTTGCAAAGAAATATAGCTTTAATCCTCATTAATTACATTCATTAAACCATTAGTTATACCATTGGTATAAGAGGCCACGCGCTTGCATATTTCAAATCTTACCTTACTAATAGGTATCAGTATGTCACCATTAAAGACACAGCATCATCAACACGGCCACTTGATACTGGAGTTCCGCAGGGAAGTGTCCTTGGTCCCCTGCTCTTCCTCATTTACATCAATGATCTTCCAAACGTATCCCAACACCTGAAACCCATTCTCTTTGCTGACAACACGACTTATGTCATCTCTCACCCTAATCTTGCCACCCTCAACACCATTGTTAACGAGGAGCTGATCAAAATATCAACTTGGATGACAGCCAATAAACTTACACTTAACACTGACAAAACCTACTATATTATGTTTGGTAGCAGAGCAGGTGTTGCACAAATTAACATTAAGTTCGACAACACTCTAATTGCCAGATATAATGAGGGCAAATTCCTAGGCCTATACCTCGACAACAACCTGAATTTCAGCACCCATATCCAACACATAACAAAAATAGTATCCAAAACAGTTGGGATCCTCTCCAAGATACGATACTACGTGCCGCAAAATGTCCTTCTCACACTATACCACTCACTTATTTATCCATACCTAACCTATGCTATCTGTGCTTGGGGTTCAACTGCAGCAACACACCTAAAGCCAATAATAACCCAACAAAAAGCTGCAGTAAGAATAATCACTAAATCCCATCCCTGGCAACACTCCCCCCCACTCTTCATAGATCTAAACTTACTCCCTGTTCAGTACATCCACACTTACTACTGTTTACCTGGAGTTTACCTGGAGAGAGTTCCGGGGGTCAACGCCCCCGCGGCCCGGTCTGTGACCAGGCCTCCTGGTGGATCAGAGCCTGATCAACCAGGCTGTTGCTGCTGGTTGCACGCAAACCAACGTACGAGCCACAGCCCAGCTGGTCAGGAACCGACTTTAGGTGCTTGTCCAGTGCCAGCTTGAAGACTGCCAGGGGTTTGTTGGTAATCCCCCTTATGTATGCTGGGAGGCAGTTGAACAGTCTTGGGCCCCTGACACTTATTGTATGGTCTCTTAACGTGCTAGTGACACCCCTGCTTTTCATTGGGGGGATGTTGCATCGTCTGCCAAGTCTTTTGCTTTCGTAGTGAGTGATTTTCGTGTGCAAGTTCGGTACTAGTCCCTCTAGGATTTTCCAGGTGTATATAATCATGTATCTCTCCCGCCTGCGTTCCAGGGAATACAGGTTTAGGAACCTCAAGCGCTCCCAGTAATTGAGGTGTTTTATCTCCGTTATGCGCGCCGTGAAAGTTCTCTGTACATTTTCTAGGTCAGCAATTTCACCTGCCTTGAAAGGTGCTGTTAGAGTGCAGCAATATTCCAGCCTAGATAGAACAAGTGACCTGAAGAGTGTCATCATGGGCTTGGCCTCCCTAGTTTTGAAGGTTCTCATTATCCATCCTGTCATTTTTCTAGCAGATGCGATTGATACAATGTTATGGTTCTTGAAGGTGAGATCCTCCGACATAATCACTCCCAGGACCTTAAATTCCAATATTAACCTTGACCTAAAACGTTTTCTTGATAGTTGTGACAGAACCCACAGGCATAACACCAGACACAAACATCTCTATGACATTCCCCGTGTTCAATTAAACCTTTACAAAAATTAACAAAAAAATAACAAAAAAAAAAGGCACAATACCGTGACTGGAACGATACACAAATAACCCGCACATAAAAGAGAGAAGCTTACGACGACGTTTCGGTCCGACTTTGACCATTTACAAAGTCACACTAACCTGAAGAGAAGCAGGATGGCTACATATAGGCAGGAAGAGGTGGTGGTAGTAGTAGTAGTACAAGAATTGTATATAATACCAACAAGATGAAATTAAGACACATGCGCAACACCCGGGCATCTCTATCGTAGACGTTTCGCCATCCACTTCTGGTTAGTGTGACTTTGTAAATGGTCCAAGTCGGACCGAAACGTCGTCGTAAGCTCCTCTCTTTTATGTGCGGGTTATTTGTGTATCTTTACAAAAATTCAATGTATGTCAAAGGCCCTAAAATCTGGAACACCCTACCTGAGAACTCTAGAACTGCAGACACATTCATCACCTTCAAAACTACCATTAGAAAACATCTTATCTCCCTGATACACCCCGTCAACTAACTACATAATAACCACCTGGTGGTTCACACTCACCCATTTGACTATAAACCCAGAAATATGTATCTTAATCTTAAAATAATGATTCCTAACTAGTCATAAGTTTGCCTATGATACTCCAGTATAGAAACTTTGTATTGTGCCAAAACAAAAGCATTCACATTGCTAAACTCACAAACTAATATTTAGTCAGTTAGTATTTAGTCAACTTACTCCATAATTTGTTATAATTTAGAGTTAAGAATTAATCAAAGTTTGCTCGAAATGCCTAGCCATGCTAGGTGCCCTAGTGACCCCCTCTGTAATTATTATTTTATAACATGTAAACCACACAATAACCAAAATTTGTAAACCTCACATTGTAACCATTATAGAGAATAAACTTTGATTGATTAATTACATTTAACCCATTTTTTTTATAACCCATTAACAATATAACGACCATTAAAGTTATATTTACCATGGATTGTAGTCTCATTTCGCTCCTCTGGTAATTTAGGATGTACTTCACTGCATATAATACAGTAGAGTAAAAAAAATTTTTTTTTTACTGTAGGAAAAATTTCTTGTGTTGTTGTTGTTGTTGTTGGGTTGTTAAGGGCGGCCAAGACTCAACTATTTTCATTTAAGCTTGATGGGAGTCCGGTTGTTTTTGCTCTGGTAAATTTGCGCACTATGTGGGTTTCAATTTTTTTTAGTTACTTGTATGTAATTTATATTGCATAGCACAAAAAAAATACATGAGGAAAAGTTAAAAAAGGCCAATTGAAGTGATTTAGTTAGATTGTCGTCAATGTTAAGGGCGATGAAGACTGCTTATATTTAAGCCCAATGGGAGTCCGTTTTTTTTTTTTTTTTTTCTAAATTTTCACAATATGGATTACATTTATGTTTTCTAGTGACCTAATAAAAGGTTAAGGAAAGGCGTTAAAAAAGGTCGAATGAAGTGGTTTAGTTACACTGGGGTCCTTGTTAGGGGAGACCAAATTCAGTTTTTATTTAAGTCTTCAGGGAGTCCGGTTGTTGTTGTTTTTATATATTTGGGGTAACGCTGTGGCCTTTGTGGTTTAGCGCTTATTTTTTATTATAATTATGTATATATTTGGGGTGAATTTTGCAGTATGTGGATTAAAATTATCTTTACTAGTGACATGTGGGTAAATTACCTTGTGTAATCATCAAAGGATCAAGGAAAGGCGTTAAAAAGGTTAAATGAAGTGTTATAGTTCCATTGGGTATTTATTAAGGGCCAGTAAAGTTCACGTTCTATTGAACTAGTTATTTAAGCTTATTTAGGCCACGATCACACAATTTTTGGATATTTGTGCTATTTTTAAATGTGTATATTATTATAATAAAGGGGAGCGCTAAACCTGTAGGATTATGTAGCGCCTAAAGGACCCCAATAGAAATAAGTTACTTTTTTGTGTTATCCCAGGTTGTCTACACATATGATGCTATGGATAATCTATGTAACTGCATTTGTGTATACCTGTATAAACTTGCTTGTGGAGAGGTATTCAGGCTTAATTTAGGGAACTGAAGCACAGATCCAATTCCCTAGATCAAGAGCCCCTCACCAACGTCAAGGAACCATCCTTGAGGTGATAACGTGTGTAAATTATCTATAACCCCCCAAAAAGTCAAATATTCTGAAAAAATTAAATTTCTATCAAGGTGCTTATTAAGGGTTGATCAAGTTGGTGTATTATTGAACCTTCTCCCCCTGAGAGACGGTTGTTGTTGATGTTACAGTTTTACTTGATCAGTCAAGTTTGTTTAAGTACAGTTACATGAAGGTCAGATAATTACACTCGTCTTATATAGTAGTGTGTGTTTAACTTGCCTAGAATACACCCAAAAAATACTAAATTTTAAAGGTTAGGGACTGGCCACCTGAAAACTAAGACTTCCAGGCCGAGGGACTGATTACATCTGTACATCTCCGCTACTGATGCCTCTGTATTCGACTGAAGAAATCTACTGTATAAGCAAAACTGTTTCTGAATACCTAACTATTGCCTTGTATGGACCAGTTGACCTACTGGACCATACTAGGTAGGTCATGGGTCTACTGGGCCTATCTAGGCCTCCTTGGATCAAAAGCTTTGCCTGGTGACATCACTGGATCAATTAAAACACCGGGTCAGTGTTTTAATGTTCAATAAAACAGGAAGTAATCAAAATGTTTTTTATTTACAACTGTTGAAAGTTAGGAGAGTATGGTCAGTGTTAGTTATGGTACCATGGTAGGTGGTACCATGGTAGGTGGTACCATCGTGGGTAGTACCTCAATGGTAGGTGGTACCATGATGGTGTGATACTTTGATGGTAGTGTGGCACCATGATAGTAGACATGGTACTATCAAGGGTATCATGTTACCATCAGGGGTATCATAATACTACCATGGTACCATCATTGGTATCATGATACCATTAGGTTATCATAATACTACCATGGTAACATTGTTGGTATCATGGTACCAAGCTCAAAATTCCTCAATAAAAATGGTAAGTAATAATGGGGCATAAAAAATGGGATTTTGATGTTTTAAAAACCATTTCAGGTTTAAAAACTTTAGTATGGGGGGGTCAGCAGAGGATTAAAAACCAGGTTAAACCTGATTTTATATTATCGGAGCAGTAAACCCACAAGCTGGTTTCAACACCAGGTTAAACCTCGTAGGTTTTTATAACTGTGTTGGGGGGGAGGGGGGTTACCAGTCATGGTTAACTGGTAAGCTCTTATAAAGTTCCCTGGAGTGGTTTTGACCATTCAGCTCTCCTACATTAGTTTTTAATTGGTCAGAGCTCCTGACAGACCAGTCAGCTCTTACAAAGCTCTCCTGACTCTCAGCTCAGCTTTATCAGTACAATTCCCTTTCAGTGTCAGCAACTGTCAGCAATTTGCCGCTGACTTCTACCCACACCCAAGAGATCGAGCTCAGCCTTTGTGTCCACCTGGCTGTGGATCAGTGGTTAATTTACTGTTTTGGTAACTGTGTCAATGTTTACTGTGGCTCAAAATTAACCTTGATAAGATTCAACTGTATATAGTGGAGTTTTATAAGAGGACTGACTGTACATTACAATCAAAACTAAGTGCTAAACCCATAAGTTACACAGACTGACTGACTATACAGAAGAGCTTTATAAGAACTGACTGCATATAGAGCTTTATAAGAGAGCAGACTGTTTACAGAGCAGCTTGCTGCACAACCATACAAAACTAGTAATGGCTAAAACACATCACACGGTAACGAAGAATGGGAAAACAGCAGTGTATTTGCCGGATGGTAGGAAACGGATGTCCAACGTACAGTCATATGCCAGTCATTTCGAACTACATCAAATTCCCCTTTAGGTCACCTTTGTAGAGTAAATTTCAGTTCAGCGAACATCATTACATCTGACTTGACGTCGCTCGGCAACGTCGCCTACATCATTTTTTTGTTATTCTTTAAAAATATGACTAAAGGTTTAGCAACAACTGTATTGTTTGGAGAGTTATATATGCCAGCTTTAAGGTGTTTGTCATTTTTAAGTCATTATGACTGCCTCCTGAATGGTCAGAGCAAATTGGTCGGTTACTGAATAGACGAGGGAGATCAAATTGGTCGGCACCCCAGGTTACATCACTGCTCTTGGAGCCAACTAGTGATGCACAGCAATGTATGACTGTATTGGACATCTGAAATTTGGTAACTAGTTGTATTGGCACACTGTTCCTGTGATGCTGAATTTCTGTTTATGGGGTCGATGTTATTTTTGGGAAGAGGGGTGGGAGTGGGGGTGGTGTGTGTGTGTGTGTGTGTGTGTGTGTGTGTGTGTGTGTGTGTGTGTGTGTGTGTGTGTGTGTGTGTGTGTGTGTGTGTGTGTGTGGTGTGTGTGGTGTGTGTGTGTGTGGTGTGTGTGTGTGTGTGTGTGTGTGTGTGTGTGTGTGTGTGTGTGTGTGTGTGTGTGTGTGTGTGTGTGTGTGTGTGTGTGTGTGTGTGTGTGTGTGTGTGTGTGTGTGTGGTGTGTGTGGTGTGTGTGGTGTGTGTGTGTGTGTGTGTGTGTGTGTGTGTGTGTGTGTGTGTGTGTGTGTGTGTGTGTGTGTGTGTGTGTGTGTGTGTGTGTGTGTGTGTGGGGTGTGTGTGTGTGTGGGGTGTGTGTGTGTGTGTGTGTGGGGTGTGTGTGTGTGGGGTGTGTGTGTGTGTGTGTGGGGTGTGTGTGTGTGTGGGGTGTGTGTGTGTGTGGGGTGTGTGTGTGTGTGTGTGGGGTGTGTGTGTGTGTGTGTGTGTGGGGTGTGTGTGTGTGTGTGTGTGTGTGGGGTGTGTGTGTGTGGGGTGTGTGTGTGTGGGGTGGGTGTGTGTGGGGTGTGTGTGGGGTGTGTGTCTGGGGTGTGTGGGGGGTGTGGGGGGGGTGTGGGGGGTGTGGGGGGTGTGGGGGGTGTGGGGGGTGTGGGGGGTGTGGGGGGTGTGTCAGCATAGTTGCTGATCCCTGTATTCCCAGTATTATATAGCATAGCATAAACCTCCCAACCGCAATCACTCACGCTCATCATCCAAAGCAAGTGTTAAGAGCTATCATTCCCGTAACACCCATAGTACGTACAGTAACCACAGTCAAATAATTTGCTACAATTGTGGTTTCCGTGGCCATATCGCTAGTAATTGTTATGCCAGTTACCCTAAGAAGCGTCGTACTGATGATGAGTACCAGTCAGATCTTCCCTACTGTACTCATCATAGAATTCATGGACATGATACATCTGAGTGCAATGCGCTCTACAATATGCGGTACTCTAGATCTTTCCATGGCCGTTCCAACCGCAGAGCCAGGAGAGGAAACAGACGTCGTGGTTCACAGTCTAATCAGAACCAGGCTCATTCTTCCAATTCGGGGGAATTAGAGCGCCCCAGTCAAACCGCCCAATGGTGACGGTAAGTGATAATGAGTACGCCATCCCCGTTCACAATTCCTTTGAAGCCTTAAGCAGTCTCGAGAATGACAATCCTGCTGATGATGTGGCTTCACACGTCTCTGACGTAGAGGAATTTGGGGATGAAGTAGAAGATGCTTTCTCCGATGATAACTCAACTTCCTGTTTGCATATGAGTTCTAATGCAACGATTGGTCCATTAGTACAAGCTTCTGTCCATAATGCGCCCGTTCATGTGTTCATGGACTCTGGTGCGCAAGTTAATATCATTAGGTCTAGCTTGTTTAAAGAGAAGCGGTTACGACGTATCCTCCTCGTTGAACCAACTACTGTAACCTTCCTTGGTGGAGTAGCTGGTTCTCTTCTGCGAGTCCGAGGTCAGACTTCACTCACCTTTACTATCCAAGGCAGAGACTTTACTGCTGTTTTTCTTGTTGTCGACCAGATTGCTTTCCCTGGTGACCTTCTTCTGGGATTTGCTTCCATGCGAGACTTACGCATTGTGCTCGACCCGTACCGATGGCATGCCCAAATAGATGACTTAATCGTTCCATTCTGGGGTTACCAGCTTGGATCAGAAATCTGTCATACTGCTGCAGAGTATGATGTACGCATTAAGTCCTTACAAGCCAATGCAATTTCCAGTAGCGTACCCAAGCGGTCAGGCACTGGTAATTCTGTCACTCCCATTAGTGTTCCACCTATACCTTCAGACTTGCAGGATAGTGTTCCGTTGCCTCAAGTGTCCGAGGACACTCAGACTGCCTTGAGTGCACAGCCTATCCCTGCAATGACTGCTAGTTCGAGTAGTAGTTTCTCCACAGGGGATGCCTTGTCAGAAAACGATTACTTGGAACTAGTAATGCCATCTCTTGTTGATGTCACATGCCGTTTGCAGAAAGACGTCTCTGTTGCGGCTAGTGCTCTCACTAGAGTGTCTGTTGTTGTTCCTAATGTTCCAGATGGTGATACCGTCCTAGTTGACAGTAATCAGTGCATTGTAAGAAGTTATTTCTCGAGTAACTTTCACATGTTAACGTTGTAAGTGTAGTTTCTTTATAGCTGATACCTCGTGTCACTGTGTGCGACTCAGATTGAATATCAGCATTGTTCACCGTGTTCATTTCTTTTCTCCTGTGTTTGCAGTTTGAGATAGTAGATTCGTTCTCCCTTGCTCATATTGCGTGTTATAGCGTTAATTTTTTTCAACCGGGGGGAGTCATCCACTCCACCGAGTTTGTTCTTTCCTCCAGTAAGGAAGAACTGTTACCTTTATTCCAGAACAAACAGCCTACTGGAAGGTTAGCCAGATGGACCTTGACTATCCAAGAGTTCAATCCCACTTTTGAAAATTTACCTGGCAAGTCAAATGTAGTCGCAGATGCTTTATCGCGACACGTTAGTGTAGTTACTGCAGATCCTCCATTTACTGTCGAGGATGTCAAAACTGCACAAAGACTAGATCCCTTGTGTTCTGGTGTGATTCGATTCCTGCTCCAGGAAGATCTTATTCTTACTGTGAAGCCACCAGCATCCATTAGTGACTTTGTAATGAGCCAAGAATTACTGTATCGAATAGTCGAGTTGAGTACTCCTAGCAGATGAATTAGTAATTCCACAGTCACTAGTGATTGTAGTTGTATCTTTTGTCAATTGTGTGTTTTATTATTAGCTGATCAGTTTGTCAGAAATTTTCGTGTTCACGTTCCCTCCGTATTCTGAGAATTAACAGTCTAGATTTGTGTGCACCGAATCTGTCTTTCTGTTAAATACTTCTTTGTATATAATTATTCTTCCTCAGAATCCGTAGAGTGCATGAATACAGATCGATCGATCAATTCCATCCATATTGTATAATGATTTGTTCTTATAGTTTGTAATGATTACGTTAACACCCATTACGTCAAAATCATGTTGTACCATCCATTAGTTCTAAGTTATATATGAATTTGTTATTGTATAGAATCAGCCCAGATCCGCCTGCCTGTTCAGCCTATAGTATAGTAGTGTATGTCGGGACGACATACGTAACATGACCGAGCTGTCAGCATAGTTGCTGATCCCTGTATTCCCAGTATTATATAGCATAGCATATTAGTATCATCCCTGTGCTTTAGACACGAGATCCCTCGTAGGCCTTTGGCTTTGTGTGACGTCATAGGGATACACATGGGCAGTGATCCCCCTGTCCCGTTCTCACTCAGCGGCAGACCGTCTAGGCGTAAACAGGCTAGGTAACTGTGGCTCCATCTCCCATCTCAGTCTGACAATATATCTACCATCCTACAAGTGTGTCTACTTTCAACCTGTGATATCTCCATTCAAGAACCCTTACGATAGGTGTGTGTGGGGTGTGTGTGGGGTGTGTGTGGGGTGTGTGTGGGGTGTGGTGTGTGTGTGTGTGTGGGGTGTGTGGGGGTGTGTGGGGTGTGTGTGGGGGGGGGGGGGGGGGGTGGGGGGGGGGGGGGGTGTTTGGGGGGTGTGTGGGGGGTGTGGGGGGTGTGTGGGGGGGGTGTGTGGGGTGTGTGTGGGGTGTGTGTGGGGTGTGTGTGGGGTGTGTGTGGGGTGTGTGTGGGGTGTGTGTGGGGTGTGTGTGGGGGGGTTGCAGGAGTTGAGTTATGGCTTGTGGCAATGCCTCTTTGGTTGCTACTAGGTCCTCTCTCTTCAGGGTCCACGAGCATTATCATACATCATCGTAAAGGGTGTGTGTGTGTGTGTGTGTGAGTGTATAAATGTGTTCATGCGCACGCCCACACATTTGCACACGCTTGTACAGTCTAACTCCCATGTATACACACACAAACGTGTACATTTCAATGTTTTAAATTCGAAACAGGAGCGACTCAAAACAAATTTTGTACAAAAAAGCCTAAGAAACACACAACTTTTGCCCCAAACGTAAATATAAAAATGAAACATGCTGAATGTCAATATATTTAACCAGTTCATTGAAAAATGTGTGACAAGCAGCACAAACGCCACTTTGAACCAGAAAAACAACAAACGACTGGTAAAACAGAGGTGTTTTAGTGGCTGCAGACACACGTGGAGCTGCCTCAACACTGCTCGGTGTTTTATGCTTTAAATCAGAAATTCCCGCATAAACATTTGTTTTCACACCATCGATTCCTATACTTTGGAGGAATACAAACACACCAAATGTGAATATAAAAATGTGACCTGTGGTAGCGTTTGGCTGTGTAATGCCCCTGGGACTCAGTGGATCGCTGTTTGGAAACAAGCGCACAGAAGCAAGTCTCCAAACAAAGTTCCATCGGAGGATGTTAGCTAACAAACAGGGATCGAACTCAAATGGCTGGAATTAGAGGACAAATTTGGCGTTTTCAAGCTGGTAAAATACAGAGCCATGTGTTTTAGTGTCCCTTGAGGTTAAAAAAAAAAACAGTGATAGTGACAGCATGATCCTGGGGGGGAGGGGGGGTTATAACACAAGGTGACAGTGATATCTCCACACCCCTGGGGTTATCACACAAGATGACAGTAACATCTCCACACCCCTGGGGTTATAACACAAGATGACAGTGACATCTCCACACCCCTGGGTTTATAACACAAGGTGACAGTGATATCTCCACACCCCTGGGGTTATAACAAGGTGACAGTGATATCTCCTCAACCCTGGGGTTATAACACAAGGTGACAGTGATATCTCCACACCCCTGGGGCTATAACACAAGGCAACAGTGATATCTCCACACCCCTGGGGCTATAACACAAGGTGACAGTGACATCTCCACACCCCTTGGGTTAAAATATAGAGCATCTAGTTACAGGCTCAGAGTAATACAGAAGACTCTGGTTACAGTAAACAAGCAAACTGACCATACTGTCCACTTTCCATGTCATAGTGGACTGCAACATGGGATAAAGTTGAAAAAAAGGATATTTCAGGCCTTGCAATAAGTTAAAAGCCAGTTGCCATTGCTTGCAACAGGCCCATACAAATCCCCAACCCACAGTGATTTTTTCTTGGGGTCGAGAATAACAAACTTGCATAATGTTCTTTTAATAGTAAATTCCAATCATAAAGGTCTTTATACAGTACGTCCTCGACTTACAAACACGTTGAAAATCTTCTGTATTGTGTATATCATTATAGCATTGCGTATATCATTATAGCATTGTGTATATCATATTATTATTATATACAGGAGGTCCCCAATGTGTTTTTAAATTGAGGACTTTCCGTATAAGCATCGAGAAACCACTGGCTTTAATGACTGGTCGATTTCTCCACGAATATTCAATTAAAAAAAGGCCGCGCCTCTTGCGACGCTGCACCCTGGTGGCCAAATGCGGAACCTTGGCCCTCGCGCTTCACTTTTTCCAAACGGCAAACATTCCACACACTGCGTTTGTAAAAACTAAGTTGTTGAGCTGAAATAAGAGTCCTAGAAATGCATCTCCCGGCCCCTAGATTTGCGTAGGATGGCCCGTGACGATGGGTCGTGCGTACTCCACGAAATCGTCGATTAGGACCGGCCACGCTCCCTCCTCGTCATAGTTGGACATGTCGTCGTTTATCATCAAGGCAAAGTCTAGTAGTAAGTTCCAAGTGTCCTTAGGTATGGACCTTTTGTGGTGTTCCTGCAACACAAGCAACACAAGTTTAAAGACTGAATATGTTAGTACTGATGGAACACGACTGATGTTCCTGCAACACTAGCAACACAAGTGTAAACATTAAACCTGTTTAACAACACAGATGTCTTGGTAGAATGCAACACAGTGCATCACTGCAATGTGTTGCTCCATTAGGATCCTGATGAGATGTTACAAGGGCAGGATGTTGCAGTGATTGCCCTTGCAACACTTTGTCCAGCATTGTGGGTAGATATGAACAATGTTATTACAGCATGAGTGTTCTTCTGAATGCTTTTTGTGTGTTCTCACTTGGAAATGATGGCCCTGAAGAGACTAAGTCGAACCATCATAAAGTCAAAATATCCTAAGTTGAACCATTGTAAAGTCAGGATATTTTGATTTCGATGGCTCAACTTAGGATATTTTAAGTTGAGCCATTGTAAAGTCAAAATATCCTAAGTTGAGCTATCATAAAGTCGAGTAGCACCTATACATGACTGGTTACAGCTCTGGACTGGTTCCCCGTGTCAGGCTAAATCTTTTCAAAAACTCAATGTACATAAAAGGGCCCAAAATCTGGAAATTTCTGCCAGAAATCTCCAGAACCACTGACTCCATCTTATCTCCTAAACCTATCCCAGCCCATCATAAGTACAAACTATACATGCATCTGCTCAACATGATTGGGGATCTCAATGCTGAAGTGGATAAAAATGTTGTGGAGAGAGTAGTAAGTAAATCTGGGGTGCCGGGGGTAGATGAAAATGGGGAGCCTTTAATTGAACTGTGTGTAGAAAGAGGTTTGGTAATAAGTAATACATATTTTATGAAAAAGAGGATAAATGAGTATACAAGGTATGATATAGCATGTAACGAAAGCAGTTTATGTACTGGTGGATAAAAGGTTAATGGGTAGACTTCAGGATGTACATGTTTATAAAGGGGCAATGGATATATTGGATAATTATTTAGTTGTAGCTACAGTTAGAGAAAGAGGTAGATGGGACAAAAGGAAAATGGCAACAGCAAGTTAGTTTATAAACTAAGGGAGGAGGAAGTTAAGGTAAGATACAAGCAACTATTGACAGAAAGGTAGGCTAGTGCAAATTTGGGTAGTGGGGGGAGGGGGGTGAAGAGGGGTGGGATGGGATAGTTTTAAAAATGCAATATTAGTATATGGGGCAGAAGTTTGTGGCTATAGGAAGGTGAGTGCAGGAGGAAAGAAATGATTTGTAGAATGAGGTAAAGGGTGTGATAAAAGAGAAAAAGGTAGATTATGAGAGGTTTTTACAAAGCAGAAGTGATATAAGAAGGGCAGAGCATATGGAGAGTAAAAGAAAGGTAAAGAGAGTGGTGAGAGTGCAAAAGGAGAGCAAATGATAGTGGGAGAGGCACTGTCAGCAAACTTTGCTGAGAATAAGAAAAAAATTTGGAATGAGATAAACAGGTTAAGTAAGCCGTGGGAACAAATGGAAAGTGTTGAGTGATGAAAGTTTTTTCTTTCTCTTCGGGTCACCTTGCCTTGGTGGGAAATAGCCGACATGTTAAAAAATAAAAAAGTAAAACATTATAATCAATACAGCCTCTCCTCACTTAACGACGGAGTTGCGTTCCTAAGACCACGTTGGTAAACGAATTCGTCACTAAGTGAGGAGCATACTATAATGGTAGTGGGTTTGTGTCAACCATCTTTGATAGTTTTAATGACACCTTTGCACCATTTATAACATTTCTGGTATATTTTTAAATGTTTATACAGTAGTGTACTGTATATTGTAATAAACAGAATAAAGGAAATCGGCTCTAATATACATTATTTAGGTTTGCATACAGGTCAGAGCCACTGTCGTAAGTCTAAGTCCTCGGCAAACGAGTATGTTGCTAAGTGAGGAGAGGCTGTATATACTTACTCTCAATATCTGTAATCCTCTCAAATATTAATCATACTATTGTGTCCACCTTAGGTTAATAATCAAAACTGTAATTCTTCTCTACCAAACTTATTAAAGCCATATAGCACGAACTAAAAGAATATTAAATTCTCTGGCATTCATTCTTACTCACCTAATGACCATATGTACAAAATTACTGCACTGTTATTGCCTTATTAATCTTAAGTTTGCCCAAAATGCTCTGCTCGCAAAGATGCTTTTGGCATGTACACCCAATTGTTATACTCCAGAGCACAAACATGCATCATGCTGAAATAAAATTATTATAATTCTTTACTCGGACTGAAATTCTTCACAATTTTCAGTCCGCTGTGTCTGGGTTGTGTACTGTCTTATAAAGCTCCTATGTGTGGTACGTTTTCTTATAAATGAAACTGAAAGATGCATTACAAGAATTAACTGTATATAGTGGAGCTTATAATATAACTGACTGTATATAGAGAAGCTTTATAAAAGAACTGACTATATATAGTGGAACTTTATAAGAGAACTGATTGTATAGAGGGGCTTTAAGAGAACAACCTCACACTAAACCCACAGGGGCACCCAGGACACACCTGCAGAAACTGGCACCAGAGATTAAGCAGTCTGAAGCGGCCCTGCAGGACAATATTCCAATAGGCCAGGGCCATGTCCAGGTCCAGGCCCTTCTGGCCAGGGTTCCTAGCATAGTTGAAGGTGAACTGGTAGAAGTCTTTGAACTTGACTGTGTCTCGAAGTTCATGTTCCAAGGTGGGTAACTTGTTTTTGACCTTGTCTATACTGTCACACCTGTGGTGAGGAAGGCAGTAAGTAGTAGTAGTAGGTAGTAGTAGCAGTACTAATAAAGTACTGTAGTAGTAGTAGTAGTAATAATAGTGATAGCACTGGTAGTATTAGTAGTACTGGTAGTAATATTATTATTACAGGCGAGTACAAGACATGAGTACAGTAGACCCTAATATTACAAGGATTTATTTGGCACGTTTTGGTTATTACATTATTGAATAATCGAGTCATAATATTATACAACACTTCGTAAAATTAACTTAACATGGTTCAGTTTGCAGGAGTGAAAAAAAATTTGGAGCGTCGCCCATGGGATATTTCCCTAGCTTAGGCCGCCACCTGGCTGTGGGCAAGACTACTGTCTCCGTGGGGACTGCACCAGGCGTCAAGGCAGCAAAGGATCACTTCCCCTTGCTCCTTTGTGGTAATGTGTCGGGTAATTTCAAGTGTAGGCCCATAGTTATTTACCGATCTAAAGAATCCTCGTGCTTTGAAAGGTGAAGATAAAAACACCTTACCAGTAATTTGGAGGTCAAACCAGTCAGCATGGATGACACAGGAAATATTTATTGACTGGTTAAGTATCACTTTATTCCTGAAGTCAAGTTTTACCTGCACATCAAGAACCTTACATTCAAGGCTCTCTTCATTCTTGATAATTCCCGTACTCATCCACAAGCTTGGCTGGATGTGACCCCACATGTAAATGTTGTATTTTTACCTCCAAATACAACATCTGTAATACAACCACAGGATCGGGGAGTTATTAAGTCATTCAAGTGTAACTACACAAAAAAGTTATGAGAAAACTTGTTGCATCAATGGACTCTGACTCCAACCTGGCAGTACCAAGCTTCTGAAATAATGTACAGGTCGGCCATCACTAATCCGGCAACCAGTTATCTGGTTCCATCAGTAATCTGGCACTAATTTCAGCTAGCATAATTTCAAATTTCATCATTATACTGACTCAAATTTCATCATTATACTAAGAAATTGTGCAGATGGTTGTAAACCCACAGCAACAAGCCAGTGGAGGAGAAAGCAGTGATGAAAATGAGGAAGATTTAGCAGTTTCTCTACTGAGACGCTAATGAAGTGTATTCTAACCTAACCACTCTGTAATCTGGCAAACTCCCTAATCCAGCACACTACAGGACCCAATGATGCCAGATTAGTGATGGCTGACCTGTATAATGTACTGCAGGCTAAAACTTATTATTATTATAATCATGGGGAGCACTAAACCTGCAGGATTATGCAGCACATGTGGGAGGACGGGGTGGAAGGTATTCAGGCTCAACTCAGGGAACTGGAGCACAGATCCAATTCCCTAGATCAAGAGCCCCTCACCAGCATCAAGGAACCTCCCTTGAGGGGGTGAGGTAAAAGAAGCCAGAGATCCATTACAGAATTTATGCACACTTCAATACAACCATAGACTTTAGTACCAGAACCTCAACCATCCACTTCTGCCAACAACCAACAACCATCTACCTCAGCCCAGTAGGGCCACACCATGCATCTCCAGTCTTCACAGTCATTGACATACACCAGCAACCACAATTTAAGGTAAATATTATTATTTCTGTTGCATTGTAGTCTTAAGCAACAAAGCATTATCATTTTTATTTTTATATTATATGGGTCTAAAAAAAAGTTATTTGGCTTTTTTTTTGTGGGGGAAGGGGGGGGGGGGGAGTCCCAGGAACGTAACCAAATTTTCTCCATAAGTTCTTCAGTTTATGTAACAACGATTCATCTCGCACAGCATTTTCAGGAACGTAACTACCGTTTAATATGAGGGTCTACTGCACATAATAACCAGGAGGTACAAAAACTACCTCCAGTACTGTAACATTCTCACTATCTTTCAGAGTACTGGTACTGTACTTCCCACCTCCAGTACTGTAACATTCTCACTCACCCTTCAGAGTACTGGTACTGTAATTCCCACCTCCAGTACTGTAACATTCTCACTCATCCTTCAGAGTACTGGTACTGTACTTCCTACCTTCAGTACTGTCACATCCTCACTCATCCTTCAGAGTACTGGTACTGTACTTCCCACCTCCAGTACTGCAACATCCTCACTCATCCTTCAGAGTACTGGTACTGTACTTCCCACCTCCAGTACTGTAACATCCTCACTCATCCTTCAAAGTACTGGTACTGTACTTCCCACCTCCAGTACTGTAACATTCTCACTCATCCTTCAGAGTACTGGTACTGTACTTCCCACCTCCAGTACTGTAACATCCTCACTCATCCTTCAAAGTACTGGTACTGTACTTCCCACCTCCAGTACTGTCACATCCTCACTCATCCTTCAAAGTACTGGTACTGTACTTTCCACCTCCAGTACTGTAACATCCTCACTCATCCTTCAAAGTACTGGTACTGTACTTCCCACCTCCAGTACTGTAACATCCTCACTCATCCTTCAGAGCGCTGGTACTGTACTTACCGCTCCCCAGGATGCGATCCACAACAGTTTATTAACACCCAGGCACCTACTTACCCCAAACGAACACTACAAAACACACACCAACCACAATGCATACACACACACCCTAGATGCACACTGACCCTAGCTCGGTAAATCCCGTCATAAATTCGTCGCGCGTAAATTCACACTGTGTGGCAGCACGCAGCTTCCACGCAAGGATCAGCACTAAGCGCGAATCGGGAGATAAATCCAGGTCGTCTAGTAGTCGCATCACACCGTCAACCAGGATTTTATTCGGTTCACTCGCATCTGCAAACAAAGAAGCTGGTTAGTGTTGTTGTAGGGTTAAGGTTGGTCTAGGCTTGCCAGAAATGATTTACATTGCTATAGGCATGTTACCCATCACTGTACATTGTATCATGTCAACCATCACTGTACACTATCGTGTCAACCATCACTGTACATTGTACCAAGTCAACCATCACTGTACAAGCACTGTATTATGTCAACCATCACTGTACAAGCATTGTATCATGTCAACCATCACTGTACAAGCATTGTATCATGTCAACCATCACTGTACAAGCATTGTATCATGTCAACCATCACTGTACAAGCATTGTATCATGTCAACCATCACTGTACAAGCATTGTATTGTGTCAACCATCACTGTACAAGCACTATCATGTCAACCATCACTGTACAAGCACTATCATGTCAACCATCACTGTACAAGCACTATCATGTCAACCATCACTGTAC
The DNA here is from genome assembly GCF_038502225.1 of Cherax quadricarinatus. Taxonomy (NCBI): domain Eukaryota; kingdom Metazoa; phylum Arthropoda; class Malacostraca; order Decapoda; family Parastacidae; genus Cherax; species Cherax quadricarinatus. Next base: position 77,755,169 of record NC_091294.1, read on the forward strand.
AAGCACTATCATGTCAACCATCACTGTACAAGCACTATCATGTCAACCATCACTGTACATTGTATCATGTCAACCATCACTGTACATTGTATCATGTCAACCATCACTGTACATTGTATCATGTCAACCATCACTGTACATTGTATCATGTCAACCATCACTGTACATTGTATCATGTCATCACTGTACAAGTACTGTACCATGTCAATCATCACTGTACAAGCATTGTATTGTGTCAAGCATCACTGTACAAGTACTATCATGTCAACCATCACTGTACAAGCACTATCATGTCAACCATCACTGTACATTGTATCATGTCAACCATCACTGTACAAGCACTGTATTGTGTCAAGCATCACTGTACAAGTACTATCATGTCAACCATCACTGTACAAGCACTATCATGTCAACCATCACTGTACAAGCACTATCATGTCAACCATCACTGTACAAGCACTATCATGTCAAGCATCAATGTACAAGCACTATCATGTCAAGCATCAATGTACAAGCACTATCATGTCAAGCATCAATGTACAAGCACTATCATGTCAAGCATCAATGTACAAGCACTATCATGTCAAGCATCAGTGTACAAGCACTATCATGTCAAGCATCAGTGTACAAGCACTATCATGTCAAGCATCAATGTACAAGCACTATCATGTCAAGCATCAGTGTACAAGCACTATCATATCAAGCATCAGTGTACAAGCACTATCATGTCAAGCATCAATGTACAAGCACTATGTCAAGCATCAATGTACAAGCACTATCATGTCAAGCATCAATGTACAAGCACTATCATGTCAAGCATCAATGTACAAGCACTATCATGTCAAGCATCAATGTACAAGCAATGTTATGTCAAGCATCACTACAGTGTATTGTGTAATATAAGGAGAGGCCAGGGGTATCTGGGGAGGCCAGGGGTATCTGGGGAGGCCTGGGGTATCTGGGGAGGCCTGGGGTATCTGGGGAGGCCTGGGGTATCTGGGGAGGCCTGGGGTATCCAGGGAGGCCGGGCGAATCTGGGGAGGCCTGGGGTATCCAGGGAGGCCTGGGGTATCTGGGGAGGCCTGGTGTATCTGGGGAGGCCAGGGGTATCTGGGGAGGCCTGGGGTATCTGGGGAGGCCAGGGGTATCTGGGGAGGCCTGGGGTATCTGGGGAGGCCTGGGGTATCTGGGGAGGCCTGGGGTATCTGGGGAGGCCTGGGGTATCTGGGGAGGCCTGGGGTATCTGGGGAGGCCTGGGGTATCTGGGGAGGCCTGGGGTATCTGGGGAGGCCTGGGGTAGCGGGGGCGGCCTGGGGTATCGGGGGAGGCCAGGGGTATCTGGGTAGGCCTGGGGTATCTGGGGAGGCCTGGGGTATCTGGGGAGGCCTGGGGTATCCAGGGAGGCCTGGGGTATCCAGGGAGGCCTGGGGTATCTGGGGAGGCCAGGGGTATCTGGGGAGGCCAGGGGTATCTGGGGAGGCCTGGGGTATCTGGGGAGGCCAGGGGTATCTGGGGAGGCCTGCGGTATCTGGGGAGGCCTGGGGTATCTGGGGAGGCCTGGGGTATCCAGGGAGGCCTGGGGTATCCAGGGAGGCCTGGGGTATCTAGGGAGGCCTGGGGTATCTGGGGAGGGCTGGGGTATCTGGGGAGGGCTGGGGTATCTGGGGAGGCCTGGGGTATCTGGGGAGGCCTGCGGTATCTGGGGAGGCCAGGGGTATCTGGGGAGGCCTGGGGTATCTGGGGAGGCCTGGGGTATCTGGGGAGGCCTGGGGTATCTGGGGAGGCCTGAGGTATCTGGGGAGGCCTGGGGTATCTGGGGAGGCCTGGGGTATCTGGGGAGGCCTGGGGTATCTGGGGAGGCCTGGGGTATCTGGGGAGGCCAGGGGTATCTGGGGAGGCCTGAGGTATCTGGGGAGGCCTGGGCTATCTGGGGAGGCCTGGGGTATCTGGGGAGGCCAGGGGTATCTGGGGAGGCCTGGGGTATCTGGGAAGGCCTGGGGTATCTGGGGAGGCCTGGGGTATCTGGGGAGGCCTGGGGTATCTGAGGAGGCCTGGGGTATCTGGGGAGGCCGGGGGTATCTGGGGAGGCCAGGGGTATCTGGGGAGGCCAGGGGTATCTGGGGAGGCCTGGGGTATCTGGGGAGGCCTGGGGTATCTGGGGAGGCCTGGGGTATCCAGGGAGGCCTGGGTCATCTGGGGAGCCCTAAGGAGGCCTGGGGTATCTGGGGAGGCCTAGGGAGGCCTGGGGTATCTGGGGAGGCCTAGGGAGGCCTGGGGTATCTGGGGCGGCCTTGGGAGGCCTGGGGTATCTGGGGAGACCTAGGGAGGCCTGGGGAGGCCTGGGGTATCCAGGGAGGCCTGGGTCATCTAGGGAGCCCTAAGGAGGCCTGGGGTATCTGGGGAGACCTGGGGTATCTGGGGAGGCCTAGGGAGGCCTGGGGTATCTGGGGAGGCCAAGGGAGGCCTGGGGTATCTGGGGAGGCCTAGGGAGGCCTGGGGTATCTGGGGAGACCTAGGGAGGCCTGGGGAGGCCTGGGGTATCCAGGGAGGCCTGGGTCATCTAGGGAGCCCTAAGGAGGCCTGGGGTATCTGGGGAGACCTGGGGTATCTGGGGAGGCCTAGGGAGGCCTGGGGTATCTGCGGAGGCCAAGGGAGGCCTGGGGTATCTGGGGAGGCCTAGGGAGGCCTGGGGTATCTGGGGAGACCTAGGGAGGCCTGGGGTATCTGGGGAGGCCTTGGGAGGCCTGGGGTATCTGGGGAGACCTAGGGAGGCCTGGGGTATCTGGGGAGGCCTGGGGTATCTGGGGAGGCCTGGGGTATCTGGGGAGGCCTGGGGTATCTGGGGAGGCCTAGGGAGGCCTGGGGTATCTGGGGATATGACTAATGAACAAATGTTTTAGTGCCAGCAATGTCTACATTGTTTATTCTGGATTATTTTTAAATTCACATTTTTTAATTTTGAGTGAAACTGGACTAATTATCAACTTCTGACCACTTTACTGGGTAGGTGAAATAGTCAAATGGGCAATTTATTGTGTTCACAAAATAGCTAAGAATTTGGTCAACTGGAACAATATAACTGGCCTAAAATAGTCTTCAAAGTGGGCAAAATCACCAGTGCATATACATGGCCCAGATGGCTAACTTTGTACCAGCGTAATTCCCTAGGTTTACCATCAAATTTCATATTTCTGGCTTCCTCAGGCCTCTTTAGCCTTCCTAGGCCTCTCCAGGGCTCCCTGGACCTCTGCAGGCCTCCCCTAGCCTCTCCAGACCTCCCCTGGCCTCTCCAGACCTCCCCTGGCCTCCCCTAGCCTCTCCAGACCTCCCCTAGCCTCTCCAGACCTCCCCTAGCCTTTCCAGACCTCCCCTGGCCTCTCCAGACCTCCCCTGGCCTCCCAGGCCTCCTCAGTTTGCCTTTCACTTTGAATATCACAAAAAATTAAAGACATAAACCCTATTTCTTGGATAAAAATGTAACCATGAATGACTGGTAGTGTTTATGGCATCCCATATAGTAGAGAACTATAATATTTTGTCGTCTTCATAAAAGGGACACCCTCTATTACTCCATTATATGGAAGGTTTACACTATTATCTATTAGTTCCTTACACGTAAGGCTTACACCATTATCGACAATCAAACACAAAGTAAATCTAAGCCAAAAAAGTTCAATGTAAGCCAAAAAAAGTTCAATCCAAGCCAAAAAAGTTCAATCCAAGCCAAAAAAGTTCAATACAAGCCAAAAAAGTTCAATCCAAGCCAAAAAAGTTCAATCCAAGCCAAAAAAAGTTCAATCCAAGCCAAAAAAACGTTCAATCTAAGCCAAAAAAAGTTCAATCCAAGCCAAAAAAGTTCAACCAGCCAAAAAAGTTCAATCCAAGCCAAAAAAGTTCAATCCAAGCCAAAAAAGTTCAATCCAAGCCAAAAAAACGTTCAATCTAAGCCAAAAAAAGTTCATTACAAGCCAAAATAAAGGTCACAACCAAAATAAATGTCACAACCAAAATAATTGTCACAACCAAAATAAAGGTCACAACCAAAATAAAGGTCACAACCAAAATAAAGGTCACAACCAAAATAAAGGTCACAACCAAAATAAAGGTCACAACCAAAATAAAGGTCACAACCAAAATAAAGGTCACAACCAAAATAAAGGTCACAACCAAAATAAAGGTCACAACCAAAATAATCAGAGAAAATGTAAGTTTGTTATACCTTTGTACTATAACAGAGGTGCTATAAATGTTTATAATTACATATTCCAGAGGTATGTTGTACCTTTGTACTGTTATAGAGGTGCTATGTCTAATTATTTCATATTTTAGTGGTACCTTTGTATCAGCTATATAGGTGTTGTAGCTGTTGTACCTTTGTATCAGCTATATGTGTTGTAGCTGTTGTACCTTTGTATCAGCTATATAGGTGTTGTAGCTGTTGTACCTTTGTATCAGCTATAAAGGTGTTGTAGCTGCTGTTGTACTTTTGTATCAGCTATAAAGGTGTTGTAGCTGCTGTTATACCTTTGTATCAGCTATATAGGTGTTGTAACTGCTGTTGTACCTTTGTATCAGTTACAGAGGTGTTGGAACTGCTGTTGTACTTTTGTATCAGTTACAGAGGTGTTGTAACTGCTGTTGTACCTTTGTATCAGTTACAGAGGTGTTGTAACTGCTGTTGTACCTTTGTATCAGTTACAGAGGTGTTGTAACTGTTGTACCTTTGTATCAGTTGCAGAGGTGTTGTAACTGCTGTTGTACCTTTGTATCAGTTACAGATGTGTTGTAGCTGCTGTTGTACCTTTGTATCAGTTACAGAGGTGTTGTAGCTGCTGTTGTACATTTGTATCAGTTACAGAGGTGTTGTAACTGTTGTACCTTTGTATCAGTTACAGAGGTGTTGTAACTTGTTGTTGTACCTTTGTATCAGTTACAGAGGTGTTGTAACTGCTGTTGTACCTTTGTATCAGTTACAGAGTTGTAGCTGTTGTACCTTTGTATCAGTTACAGAGGTGTTGTAGCTGCTGTTGTACCTTTGTATCAGTTACAGAGGTGTTGTAGCTGCTGCTGTACCTTTGTATCAGTTACAGAGGAGTAACTGCTATTGTACCTTTGTATCAGTTACAGAGGTGTTGTAACTGCTGTTGTACCTTTGTATCAGTTACAGAGGTGTTGTAGCTGCTGTTGTACCTTTGTATCAGTTAGAGGTGTTGTAGCTGCTGTTGTACCTTTGTATCAGTTACAGATGTGTTGTAGCTGCTGTTGTACCTTTGTATCAGTTACAGAGGTGTTGTAGCTGCTGTTGTACCTTTGTATCAGTTACAGAGGTGTTGTAGCTGCTGTTGTACCTTTGTATCAGTTACAGAGGTGTTGTAACTGTTGTACCTTTGTATCAGTTACAGAGGTGTTGTAACTGCTGTTGTACCTTTGTATCAGTTACAGAGTTGTAGCTGTTGTACCTTTGTATCAGTTACAGAGGTGTTGTAGCTGCTGTTGTACCTTTGTATCAGTTACAGAGGTGTTGTAACTGCTGTTGTACCTTTGTATCAGTTACAGAGGTGTTGTAACTGCTGTTGTACCTTTGTATCAGTTACAGAGGTGTTGTAGCTGCTGTTGTACCTTTGTATCAGTTACAGAGGTGTTGTAGCTGCTGTTGTACCTTTGTATCAGTTACAGAGGTGTTGTAGCTGCTGTTGTACCTTTGTATCAGTTACAGATGTGTTGTAGCTGCTGTTGTACCTTTGTATCAGTTACAGAGGTGTTGTAGCTGCTGTTGTACCTTTGTATCAGTTACAGAGGTGTTGTAGCTGCTGTTGTACCTTTGTATCAGTTACAGAGGTGTTGTAGCTGCTGTTGTACCTTTGTATCAGTTACAGAGGTATTGTAGCTGCTGTTGTACCTTTGTATCAGTTACAGATGTGTTGTAGCTGCTGTTGTACCTTTGTATCAGTTACAGAGGTGTTGTAACTGCTATTGTACCTTTGTATCAGTTACAGAGGTGTTGTAACTGCTGTTGTACCTTTGTATCAGTTACAGAGGTGTTGTAGCTGCTGGTGTACCTTTGTATCAGTTACAGAGGTGTTGTAACTGCTATTGTACCTTTGTATCAGTTACAGAGGTGTTGTAACTGCTGTTGTACCTTTGTATCAGTTACAGAGGTGTTGTAGCTGCTGGTGTACCTTTGTATCAGTTAGAGGTGTTGTAGCTGCTGTTGTACCTTTGTATCAGTTACAGATGTGTTGTAGCTGTTGTACCTTTGTATCAGTTACAGAGGTGTTGTAGCTGCTGTTGTACCTTTGTATCAGTTACAGAGGTGTTGTAGCTGCTGTTGTACCTTTGTATCAGTTACAGAGGTGTTGTAGCTGCTGTTGTACCTTTGTATCAGTTACAGAGGTATTGTAGCTGCTGTTGTACCTTTCTATCAGTTACAGATGTGTTGTAGCTGCTGTTGTACCTTTGTATCAGTTACAGAGGTGTTGTAACTGTTGTACCTTTGTATCAGTTACAGAGGTGTTGTAGCTGCTGTTGTACCTTTGTATCATTTAGAGGTGTTGTAGCTGCTGTTGTACCTTTGTATCAGTTACAGAGGTGTTGTAGCTGCTGTTGTACCTTTGTATCAGTTACAGAGGTGTTGTAGCTGCTGTTGTACCTTTGTATCAGTTACAGAGGTGTTGTAGCTGCTATTGTACCTTTGTATCAGTTACAGAGGTGTTGTAGCTGCTGTTGTACCTTTGTATCAGTTACAGAGGTGTTGTAGCTGCTGTTGTACCTTTGTATCAGTTACAGAGGTGTTGTAGCTGCTGTTGTACCTTTGTATCAGTTACAGAGGTGTTGTAACTGCTATTGTACCTTTGTATCAGTTACAGAGGTGTTGTAGCTGCTGTTGTACCTTTGTGTCAGTTACAGAGGTGTTGTAGCTGCTGTTGTACCTTTGTATCAGTTACAGAGTTGTAACTGTTGTTGTACCTTTGTATCAGTTAGAGGTGTTGTAACTGTTGTTGTACCTTTGTATCAGTTACAGAGGTGTTGTAACTGTTGTTGTACCTTTGTATCAGTTACAGAGGTGTTGTAACTGTTGTTGTACCTTTGTATCAGTTACAGAGGTGTTGTAACTGTTGTTGTACCTTTGTATCAGTTACAGAGGTGTTGTAACTGTTGTTGTACCTTTGTATCAGTTACAGAGGTGTTGTAGCTGTTGTTGTACCTTTGTATCAGTTACAGAGGTGTAGCTGCTGTTGTACCTTTGTATCAGTTACAGAGGTGTTGTAACTGTTGTTGTACCTTTGTATCAGTTAGAGGTGTTGTAGCTGTTGTTGTACCTTTGTATCAGTTACAGAGGTGTTGTAGCTGCTGTTGTACCTTTGTATCAGTTACAGAGGTGTTGTAGCTGTTGTTGTACCTTTGTATCAGTTACAGAGGTGTAGCTGTTGTTGTACCTTTGTATCAGTTACAGAGGTGTTGTAACTGTTGTTGTACCTTTGTATCAGTTACAGAGGTGTTGTAGCTGTTGTACCTTTGTATCAGTTACAGAGGTGTTGTAGCTGCTGTTGTACCTTTGTATCAGTTACAGAGGTGTTGTAGCTGCTGTTGTACCTTTGTATCAGTTAGAGGTGTTGTAGCTGTTGTACCTTTGTATCAGTTACAGAGGTGTTGTAACTGTTGTTGTACCTTTGTATCAGTTACAGAGGTGTTGTAACTGTTGTTGCACCTTTGTATCAGTTACTGAGGTGTTGTAGCTGTTGTACCTTTGTATCAGTTACAGAGGTGTTGTAGCTGCTGTTGTACCTTTGTATCAGTTACAGAGGTGTTGTAGCTGTTGTACCTTTGTATCAGTTACAGAGGTGTTGTAGGTGTTGTTGTACCTTTGTATCAGTTACAGAGGTGTAGCTGTTGTACCTTTGTATCAGTTACAGAGGTGTTGTAACTGTTGTTGTACCTTTGTATCAGTTACAGAGGTGTTGTAGCTGCTGTTGTACCTTTGTATCAGTTACAGAGGTGTTGTAGCTGTTGTTGTACCTTTGTATCAGTTACAGAGGTGTTGTAACTGCTGTTGTACCATTGTATCAGTTACAGAGGTGTTGTAACTGCTGTTGTACCTTTGTATCAGTAACAGAGGTGTTGTAGCTGCTGTTGTACCTTTGTATCAGTTACAGAGGTGTTGTAGCTGCTGTTGTACCTTTGTATCAGTTAGAGGTGTTGTAGCTGTTGTACCTTTGTATCAGTTACAGAGGTGTTGTAGCTGCTATTGTACCTTTGTATCAGTTACAGAGGTGTTGTAGCTGCTATTGTACCTTTGTATCAGTTACAGAGGTGTTGTAGCTGCTGTTGTACCTTTGTATCAGTTACAGAGGTGTTGTAGCTGCTGTTGTACCTTTGTATCAGTTACAGAGGTGTTGTAGCTGCTGTTGTACCTTTGTATCAGTTACAGAGGTGTTGTAGCTGTTGTTGTACCTTTGTATCAGTTACAGAGGTGTTGTAACTGCTGTTGTACCTTTGTATCAGTTACAGAGGTGTTGTAACTGTTGTACCTTTGTATCAGTTACAGAGGTGTTGTAGCTGTTGTTGTACCTTTGTATCAGTTACAGAGGTGTTGTAACTGCTGTTGTACCTTTGTATCAGTTACAGAGGTGTTGTAGGTGTTGTTGTACCTTTGTATCAGTTACAGAGGTGTTGTAACTGTTGTTGTACCTTTGTATCAGTTACAGAGGTGTTGTAGCTGCTGTTAATATATAATATTTCAACTGAAAAATAAAAATTCAGATTTTTTTTAAATTCCAACGTAAGGAAAAGTGTGGTAGTTTTTTGTACCTTTGTACCTGTTACAAAGGTGTTCTTAGTTTATATTTTGCATAATACGATTTATTAAGTAAAATATATTTATTTCAAATGGAAAACAAAATATCAGTAATTATAAAAGGTGTGCTAGTGTTTTGTACCTTTGTACCTGTTACAAAGGTGTCATAGGTTAATTTATACACATTTTACATAATAAAATAAGTTAATAACAGAAATATTTGAACTGGAAAACAAAGTATCAGAATTTTTAAAAAATTGAAGGTAAGGAAGAGAGGAAAGGTGTTGTGTACCTTTGTATCTGTTATAGAGGTGTTCTAGCTTCTTCTTGTCGACTGATGGCCGCTGTTCTCTGTAATACAAGTCAGGGTTCTGGAAGAAGTTGTCAGAAGCCAGTTCCAGTTTCCAGTCATTCTGAGCCAGGCAGAAAATAGCAGTTTTCTCGCCCGCCTGAGTGAAGGATATAAACTGCTTTACTTTCTCTTTCTGGGCTGATTTTAGCTTGTGCTGCGGGAGAGAAGGAGAAGGGGCGTGTTAGGCGTGTGTGTGCGGGCGTGGGTGGGCGTGGGACGGCGGGAAGGGGGTGAAATAAAGGGAAAATAGGGAGGTTTGGTCGCCCCTGACTCACCATTGCTACAGCTGATCAGGAAACTAAACAATGATGGTGCGCATGCGCTAACTTGCTGCAGTTTCCATACATCGCCACCATCATTAACTTTATCACTTTATTATTCATTTATCACACATTTTTCACACTTTACTCCTCCATCAAGAAGAGTTTCGGTTTTAATTAAGTATCTTTTAAATGCACTAAACTGGGGATTTATTAACGAAATAACCCGATAAAAGAAAATATAAAATATGTACCTGGGAACTAATAATACCTCCATGCACCACCACCATTTCCATCTTTATAACCTTTTTAGCCCTTAAAAAATTCATAATTATTATTCAACATCACATAAATCACTTTGATTTAAATTTTCCATCATTGTAATATGCTATTATACATATTTATTAAGGCAATTGGCCTCTAAAATTAAATATAAAATATTAACTTAACAACTTTTCCACCAATATCGACACATTCCGAAATGCAAATATTTAGTAAATATTGTTATTCAGCTGGATTTTCTTGTTATTTAATCCATGTATCTAGAAAAAAAGTAAGTTAATTTAAATATAAGCGGCTCCTAGTGCGTTATCTAATATGACGGGACGTTATGGAGGACCACAATGGAAACAAGCTACTTTGATTTATTTTGGGTTATCCTGGATAAATCACACTTATGTTACTATGTATACTAATTTTTTTATTTATATTTATGTGCACCTGTATGTAAACAAACTTATTAGCTAAGTTATTTAGTTAGTACAGTTGAAATGTGTTTTTTCGCGGACTTGTGAATGTCGATCATTGTTGTGGTAGTTGGCGCCAAAAGTTAAGAAGACGAGTGAGAGATTGAGTCTCCCTTATTTCTCCCTCAAATACACCCCTGAGAACCTCCAAACCTGCCCTGAATCACCCTCATGGCCTTCAAGACTCGCGACTACGAACAAGAGAAAGGTGAGACCACAATTAACATTTTTATCTCCAGAAAACTTAAAGTTTTTCAGGATACAGCGCCGACATGTTGAACCCCTGAAATTAATTGGTATTTTAGGCTTGAAATGAATTGATGTGACGTTGATGAGGCTCTTGATCCGAGGAAGGGGAGTTGGGGCCTTCCGTGGAGCCAGCCTGGAGGCCTATGTGACCGCCTCATGCGAGTTTAGCGCTTTTAAAATGTGGGTCAGGGCTGCTGTTGGTAGTTTGTCATAGGCCTACTGTTGACAAGATAGGCCTGCTTTTGACAGTAAGGGAGGCTTGCTGACAAGTAGGCCTACTGTTGACAATAAGGTGGGCCTACTATTGACAGTAAGGGAGGCCTGTTGACAAGTAGGCCTACTGCACAGTAAGGGAGGCCTGTTGACAAGTAGGCCTACTGCACAGTAAGGGAGGCCTACTATTGACAGTAAGGGAGGCCTGCTGACAAGTAGGCCTACTGTACAATAAGGGAGGCCTACTGACAAGTAGGCCTGCTGTACACTAAGGGAGGCCTACTATTGACAGTAAGGGAGGCCTGCTGACAAGTAGGCCTACTGTACAGTAAGGGAGGCCTACTGACAAGTAGGCCTATTGACAGTAAGGGAGGCCTACTATTGACAGTAAGGGAGGCCTGACAAGTAGGCCTACTGTACAGTAAGGGAGGCCTACTGTATAGTAAGGGAGGCCTGCTGACAAGTAGGCCTACTGTATATTAAGGGAGGCCTACTATTGACAGTAAGGGAGGCCTGCTGACAAGTAGGCCTACTGTATAGTAAGGGAGGCCTATTGACAGTAAGGGAGGCCTGCTGACAAGTAGGCCTACTGTACAGTAAGGGAGGCCTGCTGACAAGTAGGCCTACTGTACAGTAAGGGAGGCCTGCTGACAAGTAGGCCTACTGTACAGTAAGTGAGGCCTGCTGACAAGTAGGCCTACTGTACAGTAAGTGAGGCCTGCTGACAAGTAGGCCTACTGTACAGTAAGTGAGGCCTGCTGACAAGTAGGCCTACTGTACAGTAAGGGAGGCCTGCTGACAAGTAGGCCTGCTGTACAGTAAGGGAGGCCTACTATTGACAGTAAGGGAGGCCTACTGTATAGTAAGGGAGGCCTACTATTGACAGTAAGGGAGGCCTGCAGACAAGTAGGCCTACTGTATAGTAAGGGAGGCCTACTATTGACAGTAAGGGAGGCCTGCTGACAAGTAGGCCTGCTGTACAGTAAGGGAGGCCTACTATTGACAGGGAGGCCTGCAGACAAGTAGGCCTACTGTATAGTAAGGGAGGCCTGCTGACAAGTAGGCCTACTGTTGACAGTAAGGTAGGCCTGTTGTTTATATTGATTGATGTTACCTTTATATTTTGTAAATATTATTGTTGTGATAGTTTATTATTGTGTTATTAGCAGAATAAACCTTTCTTGACTGTTCTTGTTATTTTGGGAGATAATAGTACGTTAGTTATGATTGGTCCACGTGTTCTGTCCAATCAGTAGTCATTTCAGCCGGTTCACTGGAAATTAAGCCATGGCGGTGCCGGGTGGAATTAAGTTGCTTTGAATGGCTTTTTTTTTTCTGCTGGGTTATGCACATTACTATGTAATGATTGTACTTGTGTATACCTGTAGCTAAATAAACCTAGTTACCAGTAGCAGAGTAAGGTTAAGTTTGGCTAGTCTGGGTTAGTTATGATGGATATTTTTTATTTCAGTGCCCAGTGGAAGCGTGTAGTTTTGGCTGACTTTTTGACCGGTTTCTGCTCGGTTATTTACACACGTTACAGTGTGTGTGGTGATGGTATTTCTGTGAACCTGGCCAGTAAAATGAGGGTAGGCCCTAGACCATTGCCAATTTCTTTTCACTTGCCAGTGAACATACATGCCTAAAAACATGTTTACATTATCACACTATAAGGGTGTTAGGTTATGAATGAAGAGGAAGATGGACAGGAAGCTTCAACCATGGTGATGAAACTAGCAGGCCCGGCGCTTTATCGCTTCATTTGGATTAGGTCACAGGATTAACTTGGCTAATTTTTTAACACTGGACAAATCATCCTGGATTTCCTGCTTTATTTCTGCAACATAGCAAGTTCCTGATATGTTGATTGCAACATGAAAGACCTAGAGCTGCTATTCAACTCCCCCTGTGGTTATTCTGCATGCCTAATATATGATTGCACTAATATTCATAAATGCTTCTAATTTCTAAGTGATAAAAATCTTGGAATTTTTTTTAATGCTGCAATATGAAATTCTAGAGGCAAGCAATTCCCAGAATTGTTTTAATGTGATTTACAGAGAGGATCAAGCAATTCCTAGAATTTTGTTAGTGATAATGTATGATTACAGAGGCAATCAAGCGATTCCTGGCAGAGTTCCACGACGTTGGTGATGATGGTCGTAAACACTTCAAATACGCTGCCCAGCTGGTCAAACTCGCTCATCGCGAGCAAGTTGACCTCACCATTGAAATTGACGACATTGGTAAGTAGAAAATCAATTTTGCCACCTGTATCCAAAGTACATTACAGGAAGTCTTTATCTTAGACATGTTAGGGACCTGAATTGTGTATAATATTCATAACACGGTAAATCCTCAACTTAATAACAAGTTGGGGACCTCCTGTATTGTGTATAACAGTATACACAATACAGAAGATTCTAATCGTGTTTGTCAGTCGAGGATTTATTGTAATAACCCAAGCTTGCCTTATTGTTTAATCAGTCATTTCACACCAAGGCGAAGGTGACCTGGAAAAGAAGAAACGCTTTCATCATTCAGTCCATCACTGTTTTGTCAGAGGTGCGCCTGTGTTGCAACCCCTGAATGGGTTGCAATGATTGTGTATATATATAATTATTACCTTTTCATATAATTTTATATTGCTTGTATTTGTGATAATAGCTAAATCGTAAATGTATTGCTTTATATTGTTATTTGACTTAGCTTCCTTTGGTTAGGTAGGATGTAACATATTATGTGCTCAGTTCAAGTCTTGATTGTCTAACTACTGTAATTATTGCTTGTGGCTCGTTAGACTGCCGGCTTCTGTTTCTGAGCTGCAGCTGTCCACGGAGCTATCACGTGATCGAGGCGGGGTGTCCTCACCTCGCCTGAAGTATTCAGCCTGGTCTAGACTCTCTTGGTGGTTGGACAGATTGTCTGTCTCATTATTCTTGTTAGTTCTGTAGAACTCTGTTCACAGAACATTGTATAGACTTAGTGATTTTCGACGTTGTACTGAGGTTGTGTCGCATAGACACTCTGAGCAACTCAGGTCCTGAGCTGTAGCTTCTGACCTAACTTGTACTGGTATCTGTGTATTATCACAGTCGGGGATTTTCTTATGCTGAACTTAGATTCAGTAGTATGGGAGTTTTGTGACTTTTGTGGAGGATCTGCAGATGGTCCCTACTTAGTGTCTTTATATATCTCCTTGTTCCTGATTCTGTGTCGCAGTTGCTTGCTATATTGCTATTGGGCTTAGCATTCTTTTTATTGTTCAAGCAGACTGTTCTGATTGCCAGTTGGTTAAGAAGTTAGTTTATTTGAGGACTTTGTCAGTCACTTGTTTAAGTCTAGTCGAGTCGTGAGACATAGCGAACCACTTAGAGCACTTATACACATACACACAAGCTTACTTTTACATATTTGTAATATCTTATTAAATGTTAATGTACCAGACGGTACTTAAGAATTATAAATGTGATATGTGCTTTCAGCACAATACTATTGTACACGAGAGATGTGATATTATTTTAATTACTGTGAATAATTTAATTTAATTTGATGTATGCCTAGACAACTTAATGACTAATAAATTTATTAAATTTTAATTTCTCTAGTTAGTAGCCTACCAGTTGTAATCTTGAAGCACTATTGAATCATACTGAATTCTAATGGATAATTGGACAAGGATACTGACTACTTGTTACGAAAACCCAGTAACAGGCTGGATGCTAGAAGGGCAGTCCTTTCTAGTATTCACTAGAGATCTCTTAAGCTTTTAGAATCGAGTTTTTTGTAACAGCCTGCTACTATTTAAAGTCGTATAAGAAAATATGTATATTATAAATACATATATTATACAATAAGGATGATTGTCATATATAAACTACTTTATAGAAAGACCCTTATGCATAGTATTTTTAGCAGCCTTGAAATTCGGATAATTTTCTGAGAAAAGGAATACACTTTTCTTTTAAATGTTGGAGGCATTTCCTGTGTCTTAAAAAAATGTACAGTGGAACCTGGGTTTTCATATGCCCAAGTCTGTATGTAAAACTATAGTTATTCTCTATAAAATGTATTTTTTTAATATTTTTGAGTGGAAGGGATTAGTAATTGGATTTACATGATTTCTTATGAGAAATATTAACAAAAAATACATTTTGTAGAGACTAATTATAGTTTTACATACAGACTAGGGCTTACGAAAACCCAGGTTCCGCTATGTATAATTGATGGTTTAGTGACTCGCAAAATTGTAATGACACGATTGTAAACAAACCATACTACGGGCGGGGTTAGAACCCGCAATCAGTGTCTCAAAACTCCAGACCGTTGCGTTAGCCACTGGGCCAGCTAGCCACAATAAGATTCATCCGACTCTAGGTATATTTATACACCATAGGAAGGTTAGCTAACGTTCCTATGGTGTATAAATATACCTACTTGGATGAATCTTAGTGACTAGCTGACCCAGTGGCTAACGCAACGGTCTGGAGTTTTGAGACACTGATTGCGGGTTCTAACCCCGCCCATAGTATGGTTTGATGGTTTAGTTATGTGTAATGATCATAATTGATATGTTAAGGATGAGGCTGTGTACATGAATTGAGGGATTGATGGACAAGGACAATACAGGATGACAGAGTTGATCAACATTATTAAGTGTTAGTAATGGAGTGAATGATGGTGAGTTTCTTTTTGGGGTCGCCTTGCCTTGGTGGGAGTCACCGTTAATGAAAACAAATAAACGATCACATTAGTGTATGGTGTTTAAGTGGTTGGCAGATACTCTGGAGTTTTCAGATACGGTTTCAGGTTTTGGGTCTTTATACACGTTGAGTTTTTACAAAGATTCAGCAGGACATGGGGGAATATCAGAGATTTTTGTGTCTAGTATTATGGGTTCTGTTGGAACTATCAAGGAAGTGCTTAAGATTATGATTGTTATTGGAATTTATTGTCTTGTATATGTAGTATGTGTGAACTTATTATATAGGTGTTTGAGGAGTTGGGGAGTGTTGTCTAGCAGTGAACTGTGTTATCATTGGTACTGTTGCCTTTTGTTGAATTGTTATTGGACTGAGGTGATTTGCTGTTGTGGATCCCCAGGCACAAATATAGGTAAGGTAGGGATAGATTAGCAATAAGAGTCTTGTTAATCATGATGTTTAGACATTACTTGCTCTGCTCCCAAACATAATGTAGGTTTTGTCATTGTTAAGTGTGAGTTTATTGGTAGTCATCCAGGTTGATATTTTTAACAGCTCTTCATTAACCCTTTCAGGGTTGACAGGCCCTCTGAGACTTGTTCTCAGGTTCGGCCAAATTTCAAAAAAAAAAAATTATTTTTTCTTATGAAAAGATAGAGAATCTTTTCCCGATCATAATGACACCAAAAGTATGAAATTTGATGGAAAACTTATGGAATTATGCTCTCGCGAAGTTAGCAGTCTCGACGATGTTTACGCAGTGGCGATTTTGCCCACTTTGAGCCCTATTTTCGGCCAATTCCAGTATACTTGTTGACAAAAATCATAACTATTTCTCTAGAACTCCATTTTTTTCTATCAAATAAGTACAAGAAACCACCCATTTACCGATTTCAACTATCCAATACAATGGTCAGAATTTAGCAATTTTGCCAATTTCACACAAATTTCAAAAGATGCCAATTTCCAAATAGGGTCCAGAATAAACAAGAAAGACATTGCTGGCACTAAAATAACATTTCCTCTGTTCATTAGTCACGTCCCCACGCCCCTCTTACATTCTTTTGCTTTCCACTTTGAATTTTTATTCTCGCAAAAAAGAAATAGAAGATTTACTGTTATGCAGACCACAGCATTGGTGTAGAAATGGTATAAATAATATCAGTGCACTTGTGAAAGAATATTAGACTCTCCAGTTGACGTGTATTGGATGCATAGCATGATTTGTTTACTTTTGAACTTCGGTAAAAATCGAACATTTCTGCTACTTGGAGCTTAATTTCAAGGTACTTTTCTTTGTAAAACCAGTCAAAATCATCTCAATTTCTGTAATGTCTTCCATTCTATAAAATGAGACCAGGAAAACTAGAATACAACAATAAATACCTTACGAAAATACAGTGCAAAGTTGCTATTTTAATCCAAAAACAGTCACTGTTTGTTTTTCATTACGCACTGTTTGCTGCATGATTTTTTTTTATACCACGCACACTGACCACATAGATCCATTCTTTCATATGTAGGTCTACCAGCTTTCTCTCACTAGATTTGAGGGCGCTAGAATTTAGGCGTACTAGTACATCAAAAACCCTGGCTCGTAAGCCGTACTAGTACGGCCGAAACCCTGAAAGGGTTAAAATACAGAAAGGCAGAATACTATGGCTAGAACAATACACAAATAGCCTGTGCATAGGAGAGAGGAACCCAAGATGACATTTTGGTCCCATTTGGTCCATTTACAAACCCGCTTTAACACAATAGAAGTTAGACAAGTCAGGAAACTGGACAAGTGTTTCCTGATGCTGGTCTTAGGCATATGATGACCTGCCACTGGAGCCTTTGGTCATCTGACAGAGGCCTTCTGCTGGCTTACCTCTCCACCCCTTTAAAAATTATGGTTGTTATGCAGATAGATGAGTGAGGGAGTCAGTATATATAGGTAATGAGGACAGGGAAGGGACGAGAAGAGGAAGAAAAGTAGTGGTAGTAGTAATAGAAAGTAGGGAAAGTAGTTTTAGTGATAGTTAATAGGAAGGGAAGTGAAGGGTAAGTAGACATATATTTTTTATTTGTTCTTTAATCCCAGTCTTTCTTTTTTTTTTTTTATCTATTTCTTTTCTATGTATCTGAGGATGCTATCTATTAACCATGGGCTGCCTAGTCATGCCTGTGATCTGTTTAGCTTCAGTAGAGCATTGTCTGTTGTAAAGATTTTTTTTTTTTTTTTACTCCATTCATCAATGCCCTTAGTGATGATGTGAAGTTATTGATTGATGTCTCATCATGTGGTGTTTGACATATGTTGGTTATGAGAAAGGTGGGTTAATGATCAATAATATTGTCTGTGATTATCCCTGCTATAATAGTAACTAATATATTGGTCCAGAGGTTGTCATTCGAGGTTGTTAGTCTAGGTTACACTTGTATAATTTTGTTGCATTTATGCAGATTATGGCTTAATTACAGTACTGTGTGTATGATGTAGTTGATTCTCGACTTAAGATTGAGTTAAATTCCGACAAACCCTTCATAAGTTAAAGATGTCGTAAGTCGAATATAAATTAAGTCAGTGAATAAGTCAATGAGGAAATAATTTAGTGTAACTAACTAAATACCGGTATTGAAAAGTCAGTAAATGAATACAGCCTCTCCTCACTTAAAGACAGAGTTACATTCCTAAGACCACATTGGTAAACGAATTTGTCACTAAGTGAGGAGCATACTATAATGGTAGTGGGTTTGTGTCAACCATCTTTGATATTATAATATCACCTTTGCACCATTTATAACATTTCTGGTACATTTTTGTTTATACAGTAGTGTACTATATGTATATTGTAATAAACAGAATAGAGGAAATCTACTCTAATATACATTATTTAGGTTTGTATACTGGTCGTCAGTAAATGAGTAAGTTGCTAAGTGAGGAGAGGCAGTATGAGTTAGGGACTTGCTGTCTTCAAGCTGCCTAATTTAAGTCTCATCTTCAAAATTATTACTGCCACACCATTGTAAAGTTGAACCATGGTAAGTCGATTACACTTGTCCACTAGAGATGTTTGAATCTAGAGAATCTAGCAGTGCTAGGTCGTCATAATGCTTCAGTGCTATAATAGATGTATATGGAGTACTTAGTACACTAATTTTTACATTATCCTGGTATAAGGGACATTCCCTGTTAGTACATTGCAACATGGTTTTACTGTACTATATTACAGTTTACTTTTCAGTGGAGTTTGACCCTGATATGGCCGAGGCTATGGTTCAAAACAGTCGTAGGTACATCAATCTCTTCTCTGAGGCTGTCTACGAACTACTACCAGACTACAAACAGAAAGAGGTACAACCATGGCCAGAATTGACAGGAAGAAAGCCATGGAACGGACGAAGGTTGAACCAGTGCCAAGCGAGTAGTAAAATTCCAGGCCAGTGTGTTAACAACTGGACCAGTGGCTTATTTAATGCCCTGGAGTTTTCAAAAAAATATGAAAAAAAATGAATATTTTATGGTTTTGTGTAGTATACAAAATGTAGTTTACACGTAATAGAGTACTGTTGAGTACAGAAAAAGCCACTAGCATGCCTGAGCATTTTGGTTCAAACCTCGCCCATTCTGTGGTTTGCAATCATTTTATTGCGAGTTGTCACTGATGGTATGTATACACAGGTGTACATCTGTGTATGTATACACAGGTGTATGTGTCTATATGTATACTTAATTCACATTAACCCTTTCAATGTCAAGATTCCTGAAATTAATATTGTTCCCAGTATTATTTTTTATTAACATTGACAGTCTCCCACCAAGGCAGGAGACCTGAAAAAGAAGAAACACTTTCATCATCATTCACTCCATCACTGTTGCCAGAAGTGCATCTACACTACATTTATAAATCTGCAACGTATTAACACCCATCCTTCTAATAGAATGGTAGAGAATGCTTTTTCTGAAGGTAATGACACCAAAAGTACAAAATTTGATGGAAAGATTTAGGTACTTACACTGGTGCAAAGTTAGCAGTCTGGACGCAGTTTGTGCAGTGGTGATTTTGGCCTATTTTAGGCCCATTCCATAGTTTGTCAACCAAATTCTTAGCTATTTCAATCAAGTTTTTTCTCTGTAAAGATTACAATGTGGGGTTTACATATTATTAGATATTGGTTACAATGTGTGGTTGACATACTATAAAATACTAATTAGAGAGGGCCACTATCACACCTAGCATGACTAGGCATTTCGGGCAGACTAAGATTAATTCAAACTCTATTGGTACAGATTATGGAGCATGTTGATATTAAGGCTAGGTAAATGCATTAGTTTGTAAATTTAGCAATGTGAATGGTCTTGTAGTTTCTATTAAAGCTCCTATATTGGGGTATCTCAGGCAAACTTATGACTGGTTTAAGATTCATTAAGTAATAGTTTTATTATGTATTTCTATGTTTACAGTCAATTTGGTGAGTGTGAATTGTGGGGACTCTCAGATATCGAGAGTAGGTCTAGGTTGTTTTTTGTGTGTATGATAAAAGAATAGGTGGTTATTATGTATTTAGCTGACGGTGGGGTGTCATCGTAGTATGTCTTTCATTCTATCAACTGAGCCCCAAAACTGCCAGTTTAACTTTTATAACTGGCCTATAAAGTGTACTGAAGTTAGTAATTTGGCCAGTTTCACGCAAAATTAAAAACTGCCATTTTAAAAATAGTTAACACTAGACATTGCTGGCACTGAAACATTTCCTCTGTTCACTAGTCATGTCCCTAGGCCTCTCATACCACCCTTCCTTTCCATTTTGAATTCTTATTCACACATGAAAAAATATTTACTGGGGTGAAAAAGTATTTCTGGTTTGATAAAATATAACCTGGAAAGATTGTTAATGATATACAGCCTCCCAATAATTGAATTAGGCCTATTAAAATCTGAACTGATATTACCACAGTTTTAGCAAGACAGCAGTTGTGTGAATGATGATAAAAGTAATTCTTCTATGATTGCAAGTCATACTACCTTGCAAGGACACACACACAAGCAAAACCAGTTGTTTTTGCATCAAAATTGACTCTTTTATAGCACAAGGATCAACTCATTGCACCAGGATCATTGACTCATTTATTGCATAGAGATTATGGTTTATTGCATAGATTGCATGTAAAACTGACTTGTGGTTGTTTTGCTAGACAGTGGCGAGGGATGCCCTGGATGTGTACATTGAACACCGGTTAATGATGGAACAACGACTGCGTCAACCTGGCGACTCCCGCGACCCTCGCAACTCTTATCCACCAGAGTTGATAAGGAGATTGTGAGTTACTTCTTTAGTGTAGTGTGTAGTGTGGTAGTGTTTGTGTATGTTGTGTTGTGTGTACTCTATACAACTTTCCTAGTACATGAGGGCACCACTTATTGATCAGGTTAGGTTCTGGGCTACATATAATCTTGGTCATGGCTTGGTCTTGGCTTAATCCTGGCAATATCTCTGTAGATACCTTCCTTTCTCCTCGCATTGTCAAGTGCTTCAAGCTTCAGAATACTCATGACAACCTGATCATTTCTTCTCTTCCTATCTCTTCTCTTCTTTTTAAATTATTTCTTTCTCTTCTGTCTAGTGTTATAGCCTTCAGTTCTTCCCCTCCCTGTGTTTCTAGTCCCACCAGTTGTGAACCAGTAGCTCTTCTGCAGTGCTAATTTACTCTCCTTAGACTGACATCACTGTTGTAAGTGCCTGTAATCCACTTTGTTTTCCAGTGAAGTGTACTTCAAAGCACCATCTACTCAGAAGGCGCTGTCTATCAGAAGCGTGAAGGCCACGCACGTGGGGAAGTTAGTGTTGGTTCGTGGCATCGTGACCAGGTGCACGGAAGTCAAGCCTATGATGCAAGTTGCAACCTACACCTGTGACCAGTGTGGTGCAGAGACCTATCAACCAGTGAGTGGTGTTGCTAGTGTTGCTGTGGTGCCTGTTGATTTATAAGGGAACTGACTGTTTATAGTGGAGCTTTGTAAGAGAACTTAATTCACAATTCATTAGCTTTGAATTTGACTCTAGTAATTATTTTTTTTTAGTAGGCCTACTGTTGTGCTGCTTCATAAGTTGTTCTTACATCATTCAGGTACAATCGTCCAGCTTCATGCCACAGTTGTTGTGCCCCAGCGAGGATTGTCGTGTCAACAAGTCCGGTGGACGATTGTACCTTCAGACGCGAGGATCCAAGTTCATTAAGTTCCAGGAACTTAAAGTTCAGGAACACTCTGACCAGGTATGTGAACTGTTGTTCCAGCAACTGTAAGTTCAGGTGTCTGTTGTTCCAGCAACTGAATGGAGATTTGGTTCAATTTTTAAGTCAGTCAATTAAGAATAAGTACCTCCATTACACTTTGTTCAGTATTTTAAGCTTGAAAAGTGCCTCTATTACACTTGGTTCAGTATTTGAATGTAAGTGCACCATTACACTTACCCACATAGCAAGATCATCAAGTAAGTTATTAGTGTCATGCAGGTACCAGTTGGTAACATCCCGCGCTCCCTGACAGTGATGTGTCGCGGCGAACAGACGCGACTGTGTCAACCTGGTGACCATGTTGCCATCACTGGCATCTTCATGCCGCTCCTGCGTCAGGGATTCCGCGCCATCATGCAGGGTCTGCTGTCTGACACCTACCTGGATGCTCATGTAAGATTGTGCTAGTAGTTTGTGTAAGATTACTATTCATGACACGACTGTGCCATCATGTAGGGTCTGCTGGAGGCTCGTGTAAAGATTGGTATTTTTAAGGACCTAAAGTTGAAGTTTATGAACTTTTTTGTGTAGCGTGTGGTGCGGATGAACAAGACAGAGGACGACGAGCTAGGATCGGAGGACCTGACAGAGGCGGAGATCAAGTTAATAGCAGAGGACGACTTTTACAAGAAGCTGGCCACGTCCATCGCCCCAGAGATCTATGGCCACGAGGACATCAAGAAGGCCATATTGCTGTTGCTGGTCGGGGGGGTCGATTGCAACCCCAACGGAATGAAGATCCGTGGGGCCATCAACCTGTGTCTCATGGGGGACCCCGGGGTGGCCAAGTCACAGCTCCTGGCCTACGTCGACCGCCTGGCCCCGAGGAGCCAGTACACCACCGGCCGGGGGTCAACCGGGGTCGGCCTGACAGCAGCAGTCATGAAGGACCCCCTGACTGGGGAGATGACCCTGGAGGGTGGGGCTCTTGTCCTGGCTGACCAGGGTGTCTGTTGCATCGACGAGTTCGACAAGATGGCCGAGGCCGACCGCACAGCCATACACGAGGTCATGGAACAGCAGACTATATCCATTGCTAAGGTAATCAATCTGCTGTAGTGTAAGGTAATTGTGGAGTGTCTGTAAGGTAATTAATCTGCTGTAATGTCTGTAAAGTAATTAATGTTATGACGTAAGGTAATTGCACTGCTCTAATGACTGTAAGGTAATTTATTGCTGTAAAGTCCACTGTAATTCTATACATGCTCCATATAATTCTGTGTGCTCTGTATAATGCTGTAATATATTGCATGGTTACAGGCAGGTATAATGACTAGCCTAAACGCCCGCGTGAGCATCCTTGCGGCGGCGAATCCTGCATATGGTCGATACAATCCTAAGAAGACTGTAGAACAAAATATTCAGCTGCCTGCAGCTCTCCTGTCTCGTTTCGATCTACTCTGGCTGATACAGGATAGACCGGATCGAGAGAATGATTTGAGGTAAGTTGAGCAGGTTTGGTTTTTAGGGCAATTGAGAGAAGAAATTTTTTAATCGTTAAGTTGATTGCTTTCATGTTAAGGTGAATGTTGTTTTATCGTGGTTGATGCTGTGATTGTAACATCCTCACTCATCCTTCACTTCTGGACAGCAATTGACTGAATAATGGTGAATGTGTTTCTTCTTTGGTTATTTAAAAACATTCAATTTTTGCAACTGGTGTTTCATCTTGCACGAGTGTCACTTCCCTGGGCACTCTTCCCCTAATCATCATTGCACACATGTTGCAGACTGGCTCAACACATCACCTATGTGCACCAACACTGTGCACAGCCACCCACACAGTTTAAACCACTGGATATGAAGGTGATGAGGCGGTACATCTCTCTTTGTAAGAAGAAGGTATGTAGTGTGTATGTGTGTTTGTCTGTGTTTGTGGGGTGTTGTATGTACAGTATGTTGTGTACAACTGTTCATGTAGATAGTACCAAAACAACATGTTAAGAGTATCTACTAATACAAATAATACCAGAACCTAACATTGTACCATTGTTCCAGCAACCCAAGATCCCAGAGTCGCTGACTGACTACATAGTGTCAGCGTACGTAGAGATGCGTAAGGAAGCGCGCAACAGCAAGGACATGACCTTCACCTCAGCACGCACACTGCTGGCTGTGCTGAGGTTGTCCACGGCCCTGGCCAGGCTCAGGCTGGTCCATCTCGTAAGTTATCCTTTTTCTTGAACACTTTTTCATTGTCTTTGTGCTTCACTATTCTTGACTAATGATAGTTCAGATAGTGGTAGTTATTAACCTAGATAGACAGTTCAAGCAGATAACCTGTCTTGTCTGTATAATTCCTTTATAACAGAACTGTATATAGAGGAACTTTATAAGACAACTGACTAAACAATTTAAAAATGTATTCCTGTATATTTACAGGTAGCAAAGGAGGACGTAAATGAAGCGATGCGACTCATGGAGATGAGTAAGGACTCGCTGAACCACACTGATGACAAGAATACAAGGTGAGTACACACTGACTTATACTGAGTACCACAGCAGCCCAGTGCAGGGCCAGGCTGCTGTGGTAGTAGCATAGCTCTGGGTGGCCATGAATGGTCAAGGGATCTACTGCATTGTTTTAGCATGTTAACACAGGTGTGGCTATTGTTAACACCTATGTACCACAGGTGTAATGTTGACAGTGTGTTGTGTGTGTGGAGAAAATCTTCGCTTAGATGTTTTGATCCAGATTAGGTGGAAGTGGTGTCAGGTCTTCCTCTCAACACTTTGCTATCCCTCACATAGTTCTTCATCATCTAGGTGTGTGAGGCAGGCATAGTAAAGCAGAAGGCTCTCTCCCCACCCTTAAGCTCCCTCAGGTAAGCTGTCAGTAGTATGTTTAGGCCTAGATATGAGAGAATAGGTCTGTGGTGTGTGTGCAGTGAATAGGAAAGTCCTGCCCCACACAGTGCATGATGGGATAAGTGATGTCTGTTTGGTTTAAAACGGCAACTTTGAGGTGTTTTTTTTCAATGGCTTTTATGGTTTTATTCTGGGTTTCTTGGTCTTGTTCGATAGAATGGAAGATATATTACAGAAGTAGTGATGATTTTGATTTAGTTTCAGGACTGGAAGTAGCTTGAAATGGAGCCATCAATGTCTGCATTGTTTATTCTGGACTATTATTAAATTGGAAATTTTGAATTTTGTATAAATTTGGCCAAATTTTTGACTTCTGACCACTTAATTGGGCAGCTGAAATAGTTGATTGGGCAGTTCCTTGTACTCAGTAGGAATGGAAGACATACTGGTGAAATAGCTAAGAATTTGGTCAACTGGAACAATGTAACTGGCCTAAAATAGGCCTCAAAGTGGACAAAATTACTGGTGCATAAATATGGTCCAGACTGCTAACTTTGCACCAGCATAATTCACTAAGTTTTCCACCAAATTTAATACTTTTGGTGTCGTTACCTTCACAAAAACATTCTCTGTTATTTCAGTGTATATTTTTTTATGAACATTTCGGGGTCACCGGGCAGTGAAAGGGTCAGGTGCAAGTTTGTGGCCAATTGTTGCAACCTTGCTTCCCCCTGGGTTGATGTTGCTCTGAGTAGCATGCTGTCAACCATAGCTTTGATCAAGGTTCCCCGGAGCCCGGTGCTTGAGTCTAACGTGACTGTATGCTACTCTTGTGACCATGGCCCTTCCTCTCAACTTTGTGTAGTTTCTTATGTGTATGTATTTTCTTTCAACGTACCGGCCGTATTCCACCGAGGCGGGGTGGCCCAAAAGAAAAAATGAAAGTTTCTCCTTTTACATTTAGTAATATATACAGGAGAAGGGGTTACTAGCCCCCTTGCTCCTGGCATTTTAGTTGCCTCTTGTGACATGCTTGGCTTACGGAGGAAGAATTCTGTTCTACTTCCCCATGGACATAAGTGGAAATAAAAAAGAACAAGAACTAGTACAATGATAGAACCCCCAGAAGGGGTGTGCGTGCGTGTGCGCGTGCGTGTGCATGTGTGCATGCGTGTGTGCATGCATGCGCGCGCACTTGTACGTGCACGTGTAGTGTGATCTAAGTGTAAGTAGAAGTAGCAAGACGTACCTGTAATCTTGCATATTTATGAGACAGACAAAGGACACCAGCAATCCTACCATCATGCAAAGCAGTTAAAGGCTATCGTTTTACACTCTCTTGGCAGGATAGTAGTACCTCCCTAGACAGTTGCTGTCTACCAACCTACTACTTAGGAATATATGCGTGTGTAATATATATATATATTTTTTTTTTTTTTCAACAAGTCGGTCGTCTCCCACCAAGGCAGGGTGACCCAAAAAAGAAAAAATCCCCAAAAAGAAAATACTTTCATCATCACTCAACACTTTCACCACACTCACACATTATCACTGCTTTTGCAGAGGTGCTCAGAATACAACAGTTTAGAAGCATATACGTATAAAGATACACAACATATCCCTCCAAACTGCCAATATCCCAAACCACTCCTTTAAAGTGCAGGCATTGTACTTCCCATTTCCAGGACTCAAGTCCGACTATATGAAAATAACCGGTTTCCCTGAATCCCTTCACTAAATATTACCCTGCTCACACTCCAACAGATCGTCAGGTCCCAAGTATCATTCACTCCTATCTAACATGCTCATGCACGCTTGCTGGAAGTCCAAGCCCCTCGCCCACAAAACCTCCTTTACCCCCTCTTTCCAACCCTTTCGAGGACGACCCCTACCCCTCTTTCCTTCCCCTATAGATTTATATGCTTTCCATGTCATTCTACTTTGATCCATTCTCTCTAAATGACCAAACCACCTCAACAACCCCTCTTCTGCCCTCTGACTAATGCTTTTATTAACTCCACACCTTCTCCTAATTTCCACACTCCGAATTTTCTGCATAATATTTACACCACACATTGCCCTTAGACAGGACATCTCCACTGCCTCCAACCGTCTCCTCGCTGCTGCATTTACCACCCAAGCTTCACATCCATATAAGAGTGTTGGTACTACTATACTTTCATACATTCCCTTCTTGCCTCCATAGATAACGTTTTTTGACTCCACATATACCTCAACGCACCACTCGCCTTTTTTCCCTCATCAATTCTATGATTAACCTCATCCTTCATAAATCCATCCGCCGACACGTCAACTCCCAAGTATCTGAAAACATTCACTTCTTCCATACTACTCCTCCCCAATTTGATATCCAATTTTTCTTTATCTAAATCATTTGATACCCTCATCACCTTACTCTTTTCTATGTTCACTTTCAACTTTCTACCTTTACACACATTCTCAAACTCATCCACTAACCTTTGCAATTTTTCTTTAGAATTTCCCATAAGCACAGTATCATCAGCAAAAAGTAACTGTGTCAATTCCC